>NC_133324.1:960510641-960810641 GCF_042186555.1 Aquarana catesbeiana
CGTTTTTTAACGAGCCCCCCCGAAGCGGAAGAATCATATGGCTGCTACTTAGCCAGCAGGCTTCTTCAGATGGATTGGGAGCAGCGCCTCATTTGTGAGCGCCTATTTGGGGAAACAATCCATAAGGGGCTGCAGGGCACGCTAACACAAAACACCCAACTACATGAGGCAGCCCCCCCTCCTCCTCCTCCTCCTCCTCCTCCTGCCACAACTGAAACACCAGAGCCACAGCCTCAAAAGAAGGCTACAGGGAAGGCTGCAGGGCAGCGTGGAGGAAAGGCTGCAGGGAAGAGAAGAAAATGATGACCTGGGTTCAGTCTGGTCTGACAGAAGACGCAGGCTGTTGTAGGACCACAGTCTGGGGACATCTAGATCATCTGCTGGTGCTGTTGATCTCTGGGATTCTTGGACCAGATTGTGCTCCCTCTTATATGGACTCCGCAAGATCCCAATTTTCTTGTACACCGACTTTTTCCAGCGTTGACTTCCTCTTTATTTTATTTTGACCATGAATAAATGGATCTTTTTTGAGTTTAGCAAAAGACTTTATGTGTTTTCTTTGAAATCATTGATTTTACACACAATGTTAAATTAACAAGGGACAACAATCTCATTGAGTTTTGAAAAAACACACCAAAAATACATTACTAATGTTAATAACGTTCAAGTGGTAAGTCTTGAAAATCAAAAAATTTACATAACCAAAAACGGTGCTTTGGGTTAACTTTATCTAAAAACTAAAAAATAATCACTATTAAAAAAAAAAAAGAATAATGGGTTCTTTGTGGTAACTTTACAAACCTAAAAAAAAAAAAAAAAAAAAAAGGGGAAAAAGTATTATTAGTATGGAAACCTTGTTTTTAAAATGCATACTATATCATTCATGAGATCAAAGAGAAAAAGAATCCAGAAATCAGTTTGGGAGAACTCTGATATGAACAGCAAAACACCTTCGTTCTTTAGAGCATTCGTAAAGAAGAAATAAAATGCGCTGCATTCAACGATCACAGATTTTGCAGCGTGATGAATGTGCTACCTACAATACGAACACTAGTTTTACTAGACCGAGTGCTTCCGTTTAGTTTTTGCTTATGAGCATGCGTCGTTTTTTTGTCCGTCGGACTAGCATACAGACGAGCGGACTTCGGGGTCCGTCGTAGTTATGACGTAAAGATTTGAAGCATGCTTCAAATCTAAAGTCCGTCGGATTTGAGGCTAAAAAAGTCCGTTGAAAGTCCGGAGAAACCCACACACGATCGGATTACCAGCCAGCTTTAGTCCGTCAGCGTCCGTTGGACTTTTGTAGACGAAAAGTCCGACCGTGTGTACGCGGCATAAGGCTACATACACTTAATTGTCATCTGTGTAAAGGTCCTCCAAGTGCACTAGTAGGCACGTAGAATCTCGTGAATTGTCATGTGTAATATCAGTAGTGATTAGGTCTATACCAGGATTTGGCTTCTTTGTTATCAATCTTCTTTTTATTATTTTTTTTTTTAAAAGACAAGTAATACACATCATACCATCTTCAAAAATACATACATTGGGGCGTGTCTGGACGTACACAGGAGAGGACGTGTCTCGGCTGAGCTCCTCCAGGGCTTGGGCAATCTAACGCCATCCGGGCCCCAATCTGCCCTGAGAGCCTAATTATTCACCTAAATAACATTCTAGGCCACTCTGCTACACAATTGGAGGACTATTTCTTGGATCTTTTTGCTCCCCATATCCCGGGCCTACAGACTGATCCACGCCAGAGAAGACGGCCGCCATCTTGGGGCCTACGGCCTGATCGCTGCCTCTGGCAATCGTCCCCTGTAAAGCGGACACTGTGGCATCGACCATCCCGGTCGGGCAACCCTCCGCCCTCCGGGATAATTGGGGGTGAAAGCGCCAGTGATCCCGGTCCCTCTGTTCGGCTCCACGGAGGCCTAGCTCCATCCCGCGGCCTGCTGTTTATCAGAAGCCTCCAGAGGCATCCCATCTGCAATATCTACATCCCGGGTGCCGACATACAGCGGATCTGTCCCTCTTTGGACCGCAGTGAGTAGCAGTTCCCCCCCTCACTCACTCCACATCCCTTAATAATAGCGGCGCTCACCCGGCCGGCTACAGCCGTCAGGAAAGTCCCCGGCTTCGGCCTACCTCTGGAGGACGGCGGCCATCTTGGTACTCCAGGTACTCCTTCAGCCTCCCTGCTCTATTGACTCATTAAATCTCTCCCATTGCACTCATCCTCAAGCAAGATCCTCTATACACATAGCTGGGCTATATATCTTTTGTTGTTATTCTAAATCTGGACATTTACAATATCTTAAGAGGCCCGTGTGGGGAAGGGATTATATACATATCTCACCCGTCTTGCCCTGCCTGCAATATACCCCTGCACCATTTGACCGGTGATCTGACCCATCTTACACCACAGTGCCTCAAGCACCCCAACCTACAGTCTCTCAAGCAGATGTAAATAATGAACGAATGGTGACGGTTCCGCTGAGAATGAACTATGTGCACTAAATGAGCTTGGAGACCCGCTTGCTCACCGAGACCTCTGCTACGCCATATTAAGCACCTATAGATTCAGAGGTAAGCCAGATCCCCTGCCACAACTCCTGTTTATTACATGGGCAAAGTTGGCCAACAACAGCGAACATATAAACCCCTATTCGGGTCTCGTGAAGGTTCAAATATGGAACGCTATGTCACCAGACCACAAATTATGACCTCAAACACTCCCACAGACTCCGCTGTAATGATGGACACATCCATGGGAGTAGAAAACACTGTAAACTCATCTACTATTGCCCAAGGTCCAAATCTCGACTCTTCCACCCCACGTGAGATTCTTACCCCAGACATACTAGACGCCAAGCTTGATGCCAAGTTACAGCTCTTGTTACAACAAATTACAAATAATGTCTCGTTAGAGGTAAATAAGTTAGCTACAGAACTAAGAGGAGAGATCGATCAAATCGGCGAACGCACTGATACTCTTGAAAATAAATTTGATGAGATGATAAATTATGTGCAAGCAATTGAAGAGGAAAACCACAATTTGCGTCTATCAGTTTCTCAATTGCAGTTACAGCAGGAGGACTTGGAAAATAGAGAAAGGAGACAAAACCTGCGCTTTCGAGGTATCCCGGAAACGGTGGGAGACTCAGATCTACGTACCTATCTTCTCGGTCTCTTTAATACTCTGGCCCCTACAGTGGTGGATATTGATTGGCGCCTTGATAGGGCACATCGGTCTCTGGCCCCCAGGCCTCCGGCGGGAGCCAGACCCAGAGATGTCATAGTGAAATTTCATTATTTCGAAAGCAAAGAAGCACTCATTATTGCTACCCGCAACAAACCCCAACTTACATACAAGGGGGCAAAACTTCAAATTTTCAGCGACCTGTCTCCCATTACCCTTGCCAAACGAAGGAGCCTACGCCCAATCACACTCCACTTACAACATCACAAGATCCCATATTACTGGGGCTTTCCATTTCGCCTCATCGTATCCAAAGATGGTACTCAGCATACTCTACGTGATTTACTGGAGGGTGAGGCATTTTTGAAAAGCCTGGGTCTACCGCCACTACCAGAAGAGGATTCAATCCCCCAAATAATCAGGCTCGTCCCCCTCCCAATACACCTAGCCGCATCTGGACCCCAGTGAGAGACAGATCCAGGAAGCGCTTCTCCACACCTCAGCGTCTCCGTAACTCCAAGCAACCTCCTTGAAGGCTCAACTCCTGTTTCCATGGATCCGTACACATTGTACTACTCGGAACATTTTATACGTTTTTAGAGTGGTAGAAATTAATACTTTGATCTATTATAACTCAGCTGACATATCGTTTAATATACCTTGCTGATTTGCTAATCACTTTAGTAATGGCAGAATCTATTTTCATGCTAACAAGCTCATAAGGTGAGCGGCGGGTACTTCCCAGATCTCCACCTGGAGTCTCCTGATGGAGGTCCGTATACGCCCCTACCTGGCCTTGACATTTGTTCAGGGCCTCCTGAGACGCAATTGCCTCTCAGGCCTTAGAGAATTTTTGTTCTTGTTTTTGTTTTTATTGTTTTTTCAGTTGGTTCTTGTTTTTTTTCTTCTTTTTTCTATGTTCAAGGATATCACTCTGGTGCTAAGTAGGGATGAGCTTCGTGTTCGAGTCAAACCCATGTTCGACTCGAACATCGGCTGTTCGATCGTTCGCCGAATTGCGAACGTTATGGGCCGTTCGCGCTAAATTCGTGTGGCGCGTCACGGCCCATAATTCACTGCGGCATCGCAGTGCATTGCTGGCTGATGATTGGCCAAGCATGCACTATGACCCGCATGCTTGGCCAATCACAGCGCCGTCAGTAGAGAGAGCTGTAATTGGCCAAAGCCAGGGTGGCTTTGGCCAATTATGGCTCAGGGGATTTAGTACACACCCCACACTATATAAGGCCGCCTGCACGGCGGCCCTGTGTAGTGTGTGTTCCGGTGTGCTGAGAGATAGAGAGAGAGAGAGACAGTGTCATTTGATTTGAGTTAGATAGATTAGGCAGAACAGTCAGTCAGTTAGCTGCACTTACAGTGTATTGTGTATATATATGCATCCCAGGTGTTGCATATATATATATACACTGTATTCAGTTTAGCTAGATCCGTTCCTGTTATCTTCTATCTAGACTATTTACATTTAATGCAGTGCGTCCTGCTCACAGTGTTCAGCTAGATCCGTTCCTGCTATTTACATTTAGTGCAGTGCGTCCTGCTCACAGTGTTCAGCTAGATCCGTTCCTGTTATCTTCTAGACTATTTACATTTAGTGCAGTGCGTCCTGCTCACAGTGTTCAGCTAGATCCGTTCCTGCAATTTACATTTAGTGCAGTGCGTCCTGCTCACAGTGTTCAGCTAGATCCGTTCCTGCTATTTACATTTAGAGCAGTGCGTCCTGCTCACAGTGTTCAGCTAGATCCGTTCCTGCTATTTACATTTAGTGCAGTGCGTCCTGCTCACAGTGTTCAGCTAGATCCGTTCCTGCTATTTACATTTAGTGCAGTGTGTCCTGCTCACAGTGTTCAGCTAGATCCGTTCCTGCTATTTACATTTAGTGCAGTGCGTCCTGCTCACAGTGTTCAGCTAGAGCCGTTCCTGCTATTTACATTTAGTGCAGTGCGTCCTGCTCACAGTGTTCAGCTAGATCCGTTCCTGTTATCTTCTAGACTATTTACATTTAGTGCAGTGCGTCCTGCTCACAGTGTTCAGCTAGATCCGTTCCTGCTATTTACATTTAGTGCAGTGCTTCCTGCTCACAGTGTTCAGCTAGATCCGTTCCTGTTATCTTCTAGACTATTTACATTTAGTGCAGTGCGTCCTGCTCACAGTGTTCAGCTAGATCCGTTCCTGCTATTTACATTTAGTGCAGTGCGTCCTGCTCACAGTGTTCAGCTAGATCCGTTCCTGTTATCTTCTAGACTATTTACATTTAGTGCAGTGCGTCCTGCTCACAGTGTTCAGCTAGATCCGTTCCTGTTATCTTCTAGACTATTTACATTTAGTGCAGTGCGTACTGCTCACAGTGTTCAGCTAGATCCGTTCCTGTTAAATTCCTACTGACAGGCAGGCTTGTCTGGTTACAGTATATAAAGCTACCTGAAGAAAATTACAGGTGTTCTATTTGATCCTATTAGTACCACGGTCAGGCAGCTAGACTATTTACATTTAGTACAGTGCGTCCTGCTCACAGTGTTCAGCTAGATCCGTTCCTGTTATCTTCCTACTGACAGGCAGGCTTGTCTGGTTACAGTATATAAAGCTACCTGAAGAAAATTACAGGTGTTCTATTTGATCCTATTAGTACCACGGTCAGGCAGCTAGACTATTTACATTTAGTACAGTGCGTCCTGCTCACAGTGTTCAGCTAGATCCGTTCCTGTTATCTTCCTACTGACAGGCAGGCTTGTCTGGTTACAGTATATAAAGCTACCTGAAGAAAATTACAGGTGTTCTATTTGATCCTATTAGTACCACGGTCAGGCAGCTAGACTATTTACATTTAGTACAGTGCGTCCTGCTCACAGTGTACAGCTAGATCCGTTCCTGTTATCTTCCTACTGACAGGCAGGCTTGTCTGGTTACAGTATATAAAGCTACCTGAAGAAAATTACAGGTGTTCTATTTGATCCTATTAGTACCACGGTCAGGCAGCTAGACTATTTACATTTAGTACAGTGCGTCCTGCTCACAGTGTACAGCTAGATCCGTTCCTGTTATCTTCCTACTGACAGGCAGGCTTGTCTGGTTACAGTATATAAAGCTACCTGAAGAAAATTACAGGTGTTCTATTTGATCCTATTAGTACCACGGTCAGGCAGCTAGACTATTTACATTTAGTACAGTGCGTCCTGCTCACAGTGTTCAGCTAGATCCGTTCCTGTTATCTTCCTACTGACAGGCAGGCTTGTCTGGTTACAGTATATAAAGCTACCTGAAGAAAATTACAGGTGTTCTATTTGATCCTATTAGTACCACGGTCAGGCAGCTAGACTATTTACATTTAGTACAGTGCGTCCTGCTCACAGTGTACAGCTAGATCCGTTCCTGTTATCTTCCTACTGACAGGCAGGCTTGTCTGGTTACAGTATATAAAGCTACCTGAAGAAAATTACAGGTGTTCTATTTGATCCTATTAGTACCACGGTCAGGCAGCTAGACTATTTACATTTAGTACAGTGCGTCCTGCTCACAGTGTTCAGCTAGATCCGTTCCTGTTATCTTCCTACTGACAGGCAGGCTTGTCTGGTTACAGTATATAAAGCTACCTGAAGAAAATTACAGGTGTTCTATCCCAGCTTAGTGCAGCTACAGGCCATTAGTATGTCTGGAAGGCCAAGAAGGAGAGGCAGACAGTCACAAGCCAATAAGAGAGGGCAAGCAGGCTCTGTGTCTAGTGCTGGTCGTGGAGACGGTGCATCCTCATCAGCACGTGGCCATGGGACACGCTTGGCCTTTTTTTCGGAAGCTGGCCGTGTTGAGCCGCAACATGCGGAAGACTTGGTCGAGTGGATGACCAAGCCGTCCTCATCCTCCTCATCCTCTCTCACCCATGCCCAGGGTGCTTTGTCTGGCAAAGCAGCGGCCTCTTCCCTCAGCTCAATGTCATCAGTGACTCCTTCCCTAGCTCCACCATGTCCTCATGAGGATTCCCTCGAACTGTTTGACCACAGTGTTGGGTACATGCTCCAGGAGGATGCCCAGCGTTTGGAAGGCTCTGATGACGATACTGAGCTCGATGAAGGCAGTAACATGAGCGCGGACAGAGGGGGTGCCCAAGAAGGACAGCAATCTGGCAGTCATGCTCCCCCTGCTGCAGCATACTGCCAGGTTTGCTCCAGTGATGAGGAGGGAGGGGATGATGAGGTCACTGACTCAACGTGGGTGCCTGATAGGAGAGAGGAGGAGGAGGAGGAGGAGGAGGCGGCAGCACATCACCAACGAGGCAGGATGCCCTCCAGGGGCCAGCCTAAGGGCAGCACATTGACTGCATCACACCCCAAAGCACCACATGTGCAGGGCGCTGCAGTCTCTGCGCGTTATTCAAAAAGTTCTTTGGTGTGGGCCTTTTTTGAGACGAGTGCATCAGATCGCACCGCTGCTATTTGCAACATATGTCTCAAGCGTATCTCGCGTGGCCAAAACATCTCCCGCTTGGGTACCACATGCTTGACCAGACATATGTTGACCTGCCATGCAGTTCGTTGGCAAGCGTATCTAAAAGACCCACACCAAAGAACAAAGAGGATCTCTCCTTGCTCCTCATCAGCTGAGATTTCCAACCCCACTAGACCTTCAGTCCTCTCTGAGACCTGCAGTGAGAGGAATGAAGGTGTAGAATTAGGTGTGTCACAGCCAAGTACTTGTGGGCAATCTGCTTTTGGTACACCGACGTCAGATTGTACCAGGCAAATTTCCCTGCCCCAGCTGCTGCACCGCCGAAAGAAGTTTGCTCCCAGCCATCCACATGCCCAGCGGTTGAATGCTAGCTTGGCAAAATTGCTAGCACTTCAACTGCTGCCTTTTCAGTTGGTAGACTCTGCCCCCTTCCGTGAGTTTGTGGAATGTGCGGTTCCTCAGTGGCAGGTACCCAAACGCCACTTTTTCTCACGGAAGGCGATTCCGGCTCTCTACCGGCATGTGGAAGGCAATGTCCATGCCTCGCTGGACAGGGCGGTCAGCGGTAAGGTGCATATTACCGCTGACTCATGGTCCAGCAGGCATTGACAGGGACGTTACCTAAGTTTCACGGCGCATTGGGTGACTCTGCTGGCAGCTGGGAAGGATGCAGGACAAGGTGCAGTAGTGTTGGAGGTTGTTCCGCCACCACGCCTCCAAAATGCTGATTGTGACACACCTCTCTCCTCCACCCCCTCCTCTTCTTCTTCCTCCATGGCCTCTTCCTCGGAACCAGCGGTGCTCCGTAGGCGTTCAAGGGGCTACGCAAGTACGCAGGCCAAAAGATGCCATGCGGTGCTTGAGCTGGTGTGCTTGGGGGACAGGAGCCACACTGGGGCAGAGGTTCTGTCAGCTCTGCAGGGGCAGGTTCAGAGGTGGTTGACGCCACGCCAACTTAAGGCAGGAATGGTGGTTTGCGACAATGGCACCAACCTCCTCTCTGCCCTCCGACAGGGACAAATCACCCATGTGCCCTGTTTGGCTCACGTCTTTAACTTGGTGGTGCAGCGGTTCTTGGGCAGGTACCCGGGCTTACAGGATGTCCTGAGGCAGGCCAGGAAAGTCTGTGTGCATTTCCGCCGGTCATATAATGCCAGTGCTCGGCTGACGGACGTCCAAAAGGAGTTTAACCTGCCCAAGAACCGCCTAATCTGTGACATGCCCACCAGGTGGAACTCAACGTTGGCCATGCTGCAGCGGCTGCACACGCAGCAGAGGGCCATCAATGAGTACCTGTGCGACTATGGCACCAGGACAGGGTCAGGGGAGCTTGTTTTTTTTTCCCCACGCCAGTGGGCCATGATCAGGGATGCATGCACTGTCCTGTCACCATTCGAGGAGGCCATGAGGATGGTGAGCAGTGACAGTGCATGCATCAGTGACACTGTCCCCCTTGTCCACCTGTTGGAGCACACGCTGCGTGGAATAATGGACAGGGCACTTGAGGCAGAACAGAGGCAGGAAGAGGAGGACTTCCTTAGCTCTCAAGGCCCCCTTTATCCAGACAGTGTTCCTGCGTGCCCGCCGATCACACAGGAAGAGGACGAGGAGGAAGAGGAGGAGGAGGAAGATTGTGTCAGTATGGAGGTGGAGCCTGGCACTCAGCATCAGCAGCAGTCTTTAAGGGATCAGTCCCAAGAAACACATGGACTTGTACGTGGCTGGGAGGAGGTGGCTGCGGACCATGTCGTTCTTAGTGACCCAGAGGACTCCGGACCGAATGCCTCAGCAAACCTACGCTGCATGGCCTCCCTGATCCTGCAAAGCCTGCGTAAGGATCCTCGTATTCGTGGTATCAAGGAGAAGGACCAATACTGGCTGGCAACCCTCCTTGATCCACGTTACAAGGGTAAGGTTGCGGACCTTATCTTGCCATCGCAGAGGGAGCAGAGGATGAAACATCTTCGGGAGGCCTTGCAGAAAGGTCTGTGCAACGCGTTCCCAGAGACTGGGAGGTTACAAACTCCTGTTTCTGGACAACGTGTTGCTGAGGCTTCGGTCAGTCAAAGAAGGAGCGGTGGAGAAGGTGGCCGTCTGACCGATGCGTTCAGACAATTTTTTGGTCCGCAGCCCCAAGGTATGATCGGTTCCAGCAACCATCGCCAGCGTCTGTTTTACATGGTGCAGGAATACCTAGGGGCAAGATCAGACTTGGACACTTTTCCCACCGAAAATCCTCTGGGTTACTGGGTCTTGAGGATGGATCACTGGCCAGAGCTTGCACAGTATGCAATTGAGCTACTGGCCTGTCCTGCATCCAGCGTTCTTTCGGAACGCACATTCAGTGCTGCTGGAGGCGTGGTAACCGATCACAGGGTGCGTCTGTCCACCGACTCGGTCGATCGGCTGACCTTCATAAAAATGAATGAGTCTTGGATCACCACCAGCTACCAAGCACCTGATGCTGATGTAACCGAATAATTTTTTTTGAAATCTCAGATCCCTTCAAAGACTGCCTATGCTGATGCTGAGTGACTATCCCTGAGTAATTATCCTCTTCCTCCTCAATCATCACGCTGATAGCTTGTAAGAACATTTTTGGTTCTGGGCGCCACCACCAGTGCCTAAGGCACAATTTTTCAGCCCCTGTTTAACAGGGGCGTGTAATTACAATTTTTGATGTAATACTTTGCAGCAGGGCTTGTTCCTGCATTCCAACTAGAGTGTCTGTGAGGGGTTGCAGTGTTGTGGCACCAGCACCAGTGCCTAGGGCCCAATTTTTCTGCCCCTGTCTAACAGGGGCGTGTAATTACAATTTTTGATGCAATACTTTGCAGCAGGGCTCGTTCCTGCGTTCCAACTAGAGTGTCTGTGAGGGGATGCAGTGTTGTGGCACCAGCACCAGTGCCTAAGGCCCAATTTTTCTGCCCCTGTCTAACAGGGGCGTGTAATTACAATTTTTGATGCAATACTTTGCAGCAGGGCTCGTTCCTGCGTTCCAACTAGAGTGTCTGTGAGGGGTTGCAGTGTTGTGGCACCAGCACCAGTGCCTAAGGCCCAATTTTTCTGCCCCTGTCTAACAGGGGCGTGTAATTACAATTTTTGATGCAATACTTTGCAGCAGGGCTCGTTCCTGCGTTCCAACTAGAGTGTCTGTGAGGGGTTGCAGTGTTGTGGCACCAGCACCAGTGCCTAAGGCCCAATTTTTCTGCCCCTGTCTAACAGGGGCGTGTAATTACAATTTTTGAAGCAATACTTTGCAGCAGGGCTCGTTCCTGTGTTCCAACTAGAGTGTCTGTGAGGGGTTGCAGTGTTGTGGCACCAGCACCAGTGCCTAAGGCCCAATTTTTCTGCCCCTGTCTAACAGGGGCGTGTAATTACAATTTTTGAAGCAATAATTTGCAGCAGGGCTCGTTCCTGCGTTCCAACTAGAGTGTCTGTGAGGGGTTGCAGTGTTGTGGCACCAGCACCAGTGCCTAAGGCCTAATTTTTCAGCTCCTGTTCAACAGGGGCATGTAATTACAATTCTTGATCTAATATTTCACAGCAGGGCCCTGTGAGGGCTTACAGTGTTGTGGCTACAGCAACACCTAAGGCCCAAATTTCTGCTGAGTATATAGGGCAGGACCCTACTTTCAAACATCTAACTTACAAACGACTCCTACTTGCAAACGGAAGGAGACAACAGGAAGTGAGATGAAATCTACCCCTAGGAAGGGAAATTCTCTCCTGTAAGAGTTAATATGGGAAAACAATTTCTCCTTTCCACTGATGCTTTCCAATCCTTGTTCCACAAAAAAACCCAAATTTTCAAAAAACATTTTTCATTGGGACAAAAAAGTGAGGTGAAATCTTCTGAAGAGGAGGAAAGACAGCAAAACAAATGTCACAGGGGTGATAACCCTTCCCTATGTTTTCCAAAAAGCTTAGAAAAGATTTTTTGGCTGGAGCTAAACACGTTAAAAATGTTCAAAATTACAAACAGATTCTACTTAACAACAAACCTACAGTCCCTGTCTTGTTTGCACCGCCTGTATACTGCTGTTCAGAGTATATAGGGCCTGGTGGCCCCACACCTCTCCTTATTTTAATTTGGGTGCGGGGTTCCCCTTAATATCCATACAAGACCCAAAGGGCCTGGTAATGGACTGGGGGGGTACCCATGCCGTTTGTCTCACTGATTTTCATCCATATTGCCATGACCCGACATGACATTAAACCCGCAAGCAGTTTTAAATGAGATTTTTTCCTTTAAAAATGACATTTGGTGCAGGGACTGTTCTAAACATGGGAAACACGCGTCACTTTACAGGCATACTATAGACACCCCCCAGGTACGATATTTAAAGGAATATTTCACTTTTTTTTTTTTTTACTTTAAGCATCATTAAAATCACTGCTCCCGAAAAAACGGCCGTTTTTAAAAGTTTTTTTTGCATTGATACATGTCCCCTGGGGTAGGACCCGGGTCCCCAAACCCTTTTTAGGACAATACCATGCAAATTAGCCTTTAAAATGAGCACTTTTGATTTCGAACGTTCGAGTCCCATAGATGTCAATGGGGTTCTAACGTTCGTGCGAACTTTCGGTCCGTTCGCGGGTTCTGGTGCGAACCGAACCGGGGGGTGTTCGGCTCATCCCTAGTGCTAAGGATACAAATGTTTTATTCCTACCTTTCTAATCAAATGCAGTTTTATTATAGGTTATGTCTGCTGATATGTGGGTGTGTTTCTTCATCCCTTAGTGTCTGCAACCTTACAAAAGCGAATCTATTGGGTCTATACATATGGCTTTGAAAATTATGTCGTATAATGTCAAAGGTCTGGGTTCTGTCCGTAAGCGTTGGATGGCCCTGAAGGATTTCAGGGCCTCTGACGCAGATGTGGTAATGGTTCAAGAGACCCATTTTAAATCTACTGGTACGCTTAAATTTGCCTCAAGGTATTTCCCCACTTCCTTTCTTGCCTCGGATCACACAGGCAGGGCGGGGGTGGCGATTTTGATTAGGAAGTCATGTCCTATTAAGGTAAAAAGATCTTATGCTGACCCTCTAGGTAGATATCTCATTTTGGATTGTGATTATGTGACTACATCGTTTTCTCTCATTAATGTTTATGCTCCTAATAACGGCCAGATTGAATTCTTTAACACATTATTTGATTCTCCTAACTATCCATCGCAACCTTTCATGATTGTAGGAGGGGATTTCAATCTGGTTATGTCCCCCAATAGAGACAGGCAAACCCTTTTTAATACCGTGCCTTCTAAAAAAATTTCATCCCAAGCTAACTCTTTTCGCAAATGTATAAGATCACATGGGTTATTCGACTCATGGAGGATCAAACATCCCTCCTCAAAACAGTTCACCTTCTATTCCCCGGCCCACAAAATGTATTCACGCCTTGACCACTTCTTTATATCGGCCCCACTCATCTCTTGTGTGGCTGAGGTTGATATATCACCTATTACATGGTCAGACCATGCTCCCATTATGTTACATCTTGTGCTTTCCCAGGCCTACCCTAAGTCATGTCATTGGCGCCTAAACGACCATCTACTACAATCCGAGATCTCACGTAATATACTAGCAAAAAATTTAGAAGAATTTTTTCAACATAACATAGGTTCTGTTTCAGATTTCTCCACACTCTGGGAAGCACATAAAACAGTCTTCCGCGGTGCCTGCATAGCCGAAAGCTCCAGGATAAAGAAGGATAGAAATAGTCTTTTGCAATCTCTTACTGCTGCTTTGGTTGCTGCGGAGCGGAGATTGTTGAGAGGCCCTACAGTCTCAAAACTACGAAGAGTAACCTCTCTTAGGGAGCAAATTAAATCGCTCCATCTGGGTAGGGCAGTCAGATCTTTGCTATGGACAAAACAGAAGTTTTACGAGTACTCAAATAAACCGCATAGAATGCTAGTAAATAAACTCTGTCCACGTCCTTTCAATTCATTCCCTGATTTCCTTCAGCAGACAGATGGATCTAGAGTTTACTGCCCCCGTGGAATGTCTAACGTCTTCGGCAAATTTTACCATAAATTATATAATTGCCTCACCCCTGAGCATGGTTTTAACTTTGCCCAGGAAAAATTTAAAACATTTTTTTCTAATATAAAACTCCCGCAGCTGACTTCTGTAGACTTGGACAGTTTGAATATAGATATAACGACTGAAGAACTTTTGTCCATAGTTAAGAGTCTCCCATTACACAAATCGCCCGGCCCCGATGGTTTACCCTATTTTTATTACAAATCTTTTTTTGATATTCTATCTCCACATATGCTAACCCTCTATGATTCCCTGTTTAAAGGTATATCTCCTATCTCACAATTCTCTCATTCATTCATCTCTGTCATTCCGAAGCCGGGTAAGGATCCCTCTATCCCAGATAATTATAGGCCGATAGCTCTTTTAAATTCAGATTATAAGATTTTTACAATCTTTTACAAAGACAGGCATTGATCCTGAGTTTAGATGCACAAAAGGCCTTTGATAGGTTAAGCTGGCCCTATATGTTCAATGTTTTAGAGATGTATGGCTTTAGAGGTCCTTATCTGAAGGCTTTGAAGGCTATATATTCAACAATCACAGCTCAAGTACAGATGTCATCCTTCCTGTCGCCAAACTTCCCCATGACTAATGGTACTCGGCAGGGCTGTCCTTTGTCGCCATTGCTTTTTATTCTCTGCCTAGAACCCCTGGCCGAGTCCATCCGCACCCATCCGGATATTCAGGGGGTGGTAATGAGACAAGGGGAATATAAACTATCACTCTTTGCGGATGACATCTTGCTCACGATCACTAATCCAATGATTTCTCTCCCCTCCCTACACAAATTGTTGTCTTCTTTTGGGGCCATTTCGGGCTATAAGGTTAACACGTCTAAAACTGAAGCTCTGCCCATACATATCCCATTACCCATACTATCACAACTCAAAGAGTCCTATCCTTATAAATGGTGTAAAACCTCTCTCAAATATTTAGGTATTCTTCTCACCCCATCCTACTCTTCTCTATACACTGCAAATTTTCCACCCTTAGTTTTGGAAATTAATAAATCCTTGAGGTCTTGGACTAAGTATCCGTTATCCTTATTGGGCAGGATAAACTTTTTAAAAATGTCTATTTTACCTAGACTGTTATACTATTTTGAAACTTTGCCAATTGCTTTACCCTCATCCCAATTAAAGACACTCCAACGTAACTTTCTAAAGTTCATATGGGGCGATAGGTCCCACCGTATAGCTAGTTCAGTGGTGTTCGCTCCGAGGTCCAGGGGTGGAATGGGTGCACCGGACATTTCCAAATACTATTATGCCTCACATTTAAGGCCTATTGTTTCTTGGACATCCCTCTTTGCTCCAAATCAGTGGTCCGCTATTGAGAGGGGTGTGATATACCCGGTTCACCCATGTACCTTGGTCTGGGACGATTCCTTTCCTATTGATCCCACTTTTAGACACCAGTGCACTGGCCCAATGAATTTTACTATAACTATCTGGCGTAAATGTTTCAAAAAATACCAACTCGTCTCGCCCTGCTCCCCGCTCATTAATGTACTGTTTAACCCACTCATACCAGACAGTTTGTCCTTGAGCAGGATCTCCCCATGGCTTAACGCCTCCCTTTTTCAACTTCGAAATCTGGTAAACCCGGTTACGCGAAAGCTACATCCCTTTGACACCTTACGTGAGAAATTTAATATCCCTCACCAACTTTTTTACTTCTACCTGCAGGTCAGACACTTTTTCCACTCTAAATCTTCATCATTATCCCTCGAAAGTCCAACTAATTTCGAACACATATGTGCTCAGGGACCCCACCAGTTACACTTAATATCTACCATCCATCGTATCCTTCATGAGTCGACACCTCTGACTGAGACCACGCATCATTATATGGGAAAGTGGTCCCATTTGTTAGACAGAACTATCTCAATTCAGTTATGGGACAAGATCTGGTCTTCTGTCTCCAAGTCTTCTAAGTGTGTGACCCAACGGGAGACTTCTATGAAAATCCTTATGTTTTGGTATAGAACCCCTGACATTATCCATAAATACGACCCCTCGGTCCCGCCGCGCTGTTGGCGTTGTGGGATTGACACGGGTTCTTTATTCCATATATTTTGGCAGTGTTCGAAGATACAGTCCTTCTGGGGGGGGTGGGGCTCCTGATACAGAAGGTGCTGGATAAAACTCTCCCATTAGACCCATTACACTATTTGTTGGGCCTTCCTTTCCCTGGCCTAACCAAAAGAGCTAACCGGCTTCTTTCTTATATACTTTTGGCAGCCAAACGACTTATTCCCCTGTGCTGGCTGTCCGATGCCCCTCCCCCTTGGCCCAAATTTCTACAATTAGTAACAGATATCCGAAGGATGGAATATCTAACGGCCTCAGTACATGATACTATCCCCCAATTTGAAAAATTGTGGAAACCCTGGGATGAGTCGGAATTTGAGACTCCTGTGCCAAACACCGTTCTTTAAGGTTTTTTTTTGTTCTATGCTGGCGTAGGCGTCCCATGTGATTGGGGAGTCCCGTCCCCCCCCCCCCCGTTTGCCCCATTTTCATATGTGTTATTCAGAACTAATTATTACATACCACATATCCTTCATAGAATTTATGCTCCTCTTTTTTATGTAACTATCATACACTTTTGATCCTGCACTTCTATTTTAGAAATACTCTTTTTCTGTATCCTGGACAAAAAGTACAGAGCGGTTTGTGCTCTGTAATTGTGAACTCTGTTCCTATGTACTTTACCTTGTTTCGTTATAAAGATGTCCTCAAAATTTTATATTTTATATTTTATATTATACAACATTACTACTGTAATTGTTCATTCTACAATGTTAAAAAACCCAATAAAAATACAATTATAAAAAAAAAATACATACATTAAAAATTCTTTTACATAATAAATAATCTTAATGATACCCACTTCCTCCTGTTTCTATAGAATCATCTAACTAAATTCCTATTATTCATACATACCTCAAAACATGCATTTCCTATTGCTCATACATACATCTAAATATTCAAAAAAAAAAAAAAAAATTCCCTCCCCTTCCTTTTTTTCTTTTTCCTTTCCTCCCCCTTCTTCCTTCCCTCCCCCTTCTTACTTCCATTTCATCCCATATCCTTCCCATTCCCCTCCAATTTTAAATACTCCATCAATCTATTCGATGACCGAAATTCCTCCCATTTTTGCCATATTTCTGGCATCTGACCCCCTACATACCCTTCTTCTCTTATCTGTTCTTCCATATATGTGTCATTTCACATATCCATTCCAACACAGTTGGCTTAATTGTTTTTTTTTTTTCCAATTTTGCGCTATAATTGTTCTAGCTGCAGTTGTCATGTGGTGAAGAATATCTATTTTGATTACCCTTATTGTATCTGATGTAAGGGAAAACAACGAGGTGCTCATATTTGGACTCCTTTCTACTCCTGACACTTTCTGATATATCTCAAATATTTTGTCCCAGAAGCTCCTCACTCCTTGACAACTGTACCATACATGATCCATAGTCCCTCTTTCTACCTTACATCTCCAACACGTTTCTGTATTAACTTTGTTAACTATATTTAAAGCTACTGGGCTCCAATACCATCTCGTTGCGATCTTATCATTTCTTTCTTAATATTTATTTGCTATAGATGATTTATGTATTATTTCAAAGATGTTCTCCCATTCCTCCTCTGATATAGGATTTTCTATTTCCTTTTCCCATTTCTTCATTCCTATTAATTCTCTAAGGGAACCGGAGGGGAGTAATAAGTTATATATCTTTGATCATTTTTTAGTTGATTCTTGTTCCTCTGCTAATATTTTTTTTCAAATTTTGTTTTTGGTCTATTTAACAAAGGTATTTTTAACTCAATGAATGTGTTTAATTGATAATATTGTAACCATTTGCCCAAGTCCTGCAATTTTGGTAGTTTACCATCCACTAGGATCTGTTCCACCCTTGCGTTCTCCAAAATATTCCATTTTAAGTAATTTGTGGTTTCTAAAGCTGGCAGAAATTCAGGGTTGGAGAACAAAGGTGTCATAGGACCAGTCATAGTGGAAAGTTTCCCCCTTTTTATTATAGTATCCCATATTTTTAATGTAGCATTTACAAAAATTGTTCATTCTTTTTTCTTTGGTCTTAAATGGGGTTTAATCCAAGGCAGGAACCTAAGTTGTGGTCCTATTAATTCCTCTTCTAGATTTACCCATTGTTTAGTTTCCTTATTATGATGCCAATCAATAATGCTAGTTAATGATGCTGCTTGTAAGTATTTTGTAAAATCTGGTAATGATAAACCTCCATTTTTTTTATTTCTAATTAAAATTTCTCTCTTTATTCGAGGGGTTTTATGAGCCCAAATAAAGCTCACTATTGCTTTTCTCAGTTCCATCATCAGTTTCTTAGGAGGGACTAGGGGAACTGTTTGAAAAATGTATAATATCTTTGGTAATATATCCATTTTTATTGTGTTAATTCTTCCCATCCATGAATATGTTATTTTATCAAATTTTTGTAATAGTTTAATTACTTTTCGGATCGCTGCATTGTAATTCAACTCCTGTAGTTGATTCAGGTTCTCAGGAATAAATATTCCTAGATATTTAATTGCTTCTTAATTCCATTTAAATGGAAAATCTTTTTGCAAAAGTGTGTATGTTTTTTTTTTCTTAATAATGATATATTTAGTACCTCTGAGTCATCATAATTTACTTTAAAGTTACTCAATTCCCCAAATCTTTTAAATTATTTTATTAAGTTTGGAATTGTTATGATAGGATTCGTTACATATATTAACAAATCGTCTGCATATACGGCCGACTTATATTCTATATCTTTGATCTTTATCCCATTAATATCCTTATTTTTTCTTTTTGCCGTGATAAGATGTTCCATTACCAATATATATAATAAAGGGGAAAGGGGACATCCCTGTCGGGTTCCATTTGATATTTTTATAAATTCTGATAATATTCAATTTACTCTTACCTTAGCTCTTGAGTTGGAGTACAATGCAAGGATCCTACTAAGCATTTTGGGACCCATTCCTATCTGGATTAGTGTTTCCTCCAAGAACCGCCATCCCACGCTGTCAAATGCTTTTTCCGCATCATCGGTCAGCCAGAAGACATATCGGGATGGCGGTTCTCTGAACATATTCCACAAATGTGCAAGTTTTTATTATATTATTCCTAGCCTCTCTTCCCTTCGTGAACCCAGTTTGATCTAGGATTTGGCTTCTTTGATATTGTAATAACGTTACAATATCAAAACAAACAACTTAATATTTTTTTGCTAGAAAATTGCTTAAAACTCCCAAACATGATATATATATACATACTGTATAATGAGATCCAAAAATCTAGACAATGGAGGTCCCTTCCTATTCTGAGATTATCATGCAAATTTGGCATTTCCTGAGGGTCACAGATGGACCCCACCAGTCCCAACAATGCAGGTTGGCTGCCATAAACATGGTCATTGTGATGGAAACTGTAGTGGCAGCCACACCTGAGCCAGGTATTCTACCTCCTCTTTAACATTTCAATTCACTAGCCCATGACCATTGAGGTGATCCTTTGTGTCCAGGGTGTGACAGTTCTCTCTATTTTCTGTGGATAGTCATAGTCAAATATTTTAAGCAAAACTAAAAGTCTATTTTTAGTGAATAACACAATCTCATTTGTATTTTATAATTATCCAAATGTTTAAATGGTTGCTGGTTTATATTTTTCACTACATTTTAGATTTTCAGGTTCTTCATTTAGTGGCCATCCCCATGCAGTAGGCATTTCTGATGAACAACATGTGACATAAAGGGGAAGCTACATAGAAAGTGTATTGCTTTTATACAGTCTATTCAGGCTGGTAAAACTTTGAGGTGAGGAGAAGTAAAACAAAAAATGACAAGATAGAATCATATTCTCTACATAGAATGAGTCATTGTGACTCCCTTCTTGTAAATATCAGCATTTTTATTCTACTTGAAGCAAAGCTAAACACCTTTGTTTGAAAAATAAATGCTAGCAGGTGGTTTTTAATGTCAGAAGAGACACCATATAGCTCTTGTGCTACGGAAGCTCTTTCCTTGTCTACTAGATTTTATTTTCTGAATTGTACACTGACTGCCATACAGAACAACTCAACAAGCAATCTCTGCATAGCAGGAATAGGTGCCAAAACAAAGTTACATCAAACCCAGACGCTAAAGACTCTGGACCCAGAAGACGGAAGAAGGTGGCAATAGAGCGACTAGGTGCAGCATGGACATCATATTTTTTCTATAATGTGCTAAAATAATGTGCTTACATGATGTGCTACATTATAGCAAGAGCCATGTGGTCCCTTATGTTTAGTTTTATTTTAAACTGATCACATATAATGTATGTTTCTCCTATATAAATGTATAAAAAAAATTTGGATTATCCAAACCATCCTTTCTCAAACTCTTCAAAATGGAGGAACCCCCGAGATCACTTTTCAAATCTCAGAGATCCCCTTCTAAAGACTATTAAATCCAAAGCTCTGTGTACATTAGTGTGATGGTTGGTGGAATAAATGATCCCTATATTTGTGGTCAGTGAGAAGAATCTTCCTCACAGATATCTAGAAAGATCAGTGGTGTTGGTTGCTACTTATCATCAAAGTAGAAATTCCTTTTTGGTCAAGGAACCCTTAGCAACCTCTGGAGGAACCTTATATATACATGGAACCCTGGATATGAAAAGCTGATCTAGACTAATTCTCTTCTCGTGGGAATTAAGTTTCCAGCAGTTAAAGAAATTCATAGTTTTTGCCAATGAGTTCATTCTGTAGTGTGCAATGATTTAAGGCTTCCTAATGCCATAGCAAACTCTACTGTTGTGTTAATGGTTAGAATAGTTATGTATAAACCTTTTTTTTTTTTTTTTTTAATGGGTATTCAGAAGCAGCAGCATTTTTAAAAGGTTGTTGCTTTTGAAGGCGCTAGCTAACGATTTTTGCCATCCTTGTCTCGATACTTAATTTGTCATTCACCCAGAACATCATGTCAGTATGATATTTTCTATTACTAGATATACACATAATTGTTCGAGGTCGGTGACTAACCAAGTAATGAAGACATAATCAGGATGTTTGGAGATGAATCTCTAGAAAAATGCCCAGAAATGGCAGCTCCAATAGTCCAATCCTGACAGGTCCTTTTAATCTTCATAACTATATTTTTATATTGATCTAGCAATTTTTATTTTTTATTTTTTTCAATAAAGTCCCTTTTTAACTAAACTTATTGGTGTACAATATTATTAGAAATAAGACATAATGGTACAAAATAACCCACAAGAACCTATACAGCCAATGTTACATTTTTTTCTCAATAAATATCTGGTTAATACGCCATCATGTATTAGTTACTCAAACTAGAATTAGATAAAAAAAAATATATAAAACCAAAAATTACCATTTTCTAGTTAATATGGTGGAAAGTTTAAATTTAAAACTCAAAAACTAAAAATTTAAAAGTTTAAAAAAAAATTCGGTTTCAGCGTGTTTAATTTTATCACCTGTTCTGTAGAAAACCTGTTTATATGCAAATTGGCAAAAACAATGCGGGGTTATTTACACAGCATTTCCATTAGAAGTCAGCCAATGGAACTCCTTCATTCTCTGCCTTCCCCACCCATCTCCCTTATATAAAGCGGAACTCTCCCTTCTCTGATCAGTGACTCTACATTCAGAGATTCCCGTATACTGATCTATTACAGCCTAGCTGGAGATTTGGTTGTCTGGTGTTGAACTGCAGAGGAACAGAATTTTCAGAAAAATTAACCCGACTATATCACCGCTGAATACCCATAACATTAAGGTAAGGAACTTTCTAACCAATCATTGGATATTTATTATTTATTGAACATTTTGATAGCAATTCTCCAGAGATGTATGAGGTGTATGTGAAAAAATATATAAAAAACTATATATGAATTCCTGAGAAAATGGGCAATGGGTTGAGGTTCAGGATAAGATAATATGTAATACAATGTATAGAAAAGACAGGATAGACATTGGAGGCTTGCCATGATCACCCTGATGAAAAAGTTGTTAGTAATATGGAATATGTAATAAAAATTGAGGCTGTAATTTGTATGACGTAATACAATGGGAAACAGATGAGTTTTTGTGGCCAAGTAATGTATAATTTATATAAGGCTCCTCTTACAAGTATATTCCAATCTGTACAAAAAAAATGCCTTGAAAATGATTAAGGGTGCCTGAAAATTGAGGGATGTGGAAATTGAGTGTTTGGTTATTGTGGGTCATTCTAGAACTTTAGCGTTATGGGGAGAATGATTTAAGTGTCAGTAATATCTTCTGATGGCCTTTAGCATTGCCTCTGCTGTCTTCTATTGAGTACAAAAGGTGAAGCAACCATTTCCATATTTTACATGATAGTTCTGATGAAAATTACACTTCCTATCTGGCTGAGCTCTGTGTTCATCCTCCTGACTTTCTATAATGAAACTGAAACTCTGCATAGCTGGTTGGCAACAAGAAAGCAGGGTATCTTTTATAGGTCATCCTTATGTTATGTTTAGTCTTTTAATGACAGAATCTGCTTAAAATATGAAGGTCACCAAGCTGCAACTGGCAGCAGATACACCACATGTTTCCTGAAGTACACTTCAAGATAAAATGAGTCTTTTGACCCAGTTCTAGAGAGCCCCCCCCCCCCCCATGCACACATACACAATTGAACTGGAAGCTACTGGATATATCCTGCTATTTATTTATGTATTATATGTCTTGGGTTTTCCTTTTGTTTTTGGTACTTGCTCAAGGTCCTTTAGCTGTACTAAATATATTTCTGTTGTGTTCAATCTCTATATTTAGTGTCCAACTTGTATTCCCAAATATTATACATGTAGATATGGTGCTCTACTACGCATTTTGTTTTTATAGGTTTATAACTGCAGGTAACAGTATTTATATTTGACACATTTCTAAAGTTTCTTTTCAAAGGTTTTTTTTGCTTATTAATGTAACAAGTTTTAATGTTTTACTCTCCAGGACACTATGGCCTCTGCTGACCATAATGTGGAAGGTCTTATGGATAGAATGGTGTCTTTCTATGCACAAGAACTACAGCAGATCGACTTTGAAGAGTACTTACTCATTGAGGAGGAGCTTGGAAAAGGTGGCTATGGAAATGTATTCTTGGTGAACGACAAGCAAACAGGTGAGTGAATTAATCTAGCCGCTATTTCAGTATCCTCTGTATATATGGATGTAAATTCAATCTGCAAGATACAGGCTTTTTCCAGAGATCACTAGCTGTAAACTTTGTTTAAAATAAAAGGAGCAATAAAGTATATTCACTGTGCAACACTCGTAATAAAGAATAGCAGGTAAATGCAGTGAGCAAATATGGCCCATTACGTGAAATTATTACATCGTTATGAATAGAAAATGTTTCAAATATTAATGTTGGAAAAATTATTTAGAGACTAAATTATTGGGCTGTTTCTTGGGAGGAGTTATGCAAATATCAAAATGTCTTGATGGGTACATATCTGTCTGGAAGAGTGGGCTTTCCTAGATGGACCGTATTTGTATGCAGAACACCATAGATTATGATCACATGTGATGTTAAGTCCAATGAATAAAAGGAAGGGGTTGGGAACAGTCAGACTGGGGATCATATGATGCTGGATGTCCTCTAGTCAAGAAATGAGGTGGGCTCTATCTGGAGAAGTTCTTTTACAGCTGAGTGCTGGTAAGGCAGTAGTTTAGCTTCCAATGAAGCATGGTACAGTCTCAATCTGACAGGAACATATCTTCTTAAAATATTGAATATTTTCAAGTTAAAGATATAAAAATTACCAATTGAACATTTCTAGTTCTTGATCTAAGTTATTTCATTTTTTCACAGGTCAAAGAATGGCAATGAAGGTTATGGATGAGGACAAAACCAGTCAGCGGTCTTTCCTCCATGAATTCAGTATTTCATATTTACTGTCTTCTCATCAAAATATCATTGGATGTTTTGGCTTCTTCTTCTCCACCATTGACTATTTTGTCTTTGCCCAGGAACTGGCACCTGTTGGAGATCTGTTCTCCATGATCTTTCCAAATGTAAGTACATTAAGTTGTAGGAATGGCCAATTCTTTATTAAATCCTTTAAAAAAAAAAAGTTAAAACTAATAATTTGAATTTCCCATCACTTTTTCTAAATGTCTTGGTGACCACTGTAATTAAGACAAAGCAAATCTCCCTGGGGATGACACGTTCAACAATAAAATCCAACCCTAGCCTAAAATAAATAAATGAAAACCTTTATGGCCATACATGTATGCTTTTAACTGAATCTTTATTCATCCTTATATTCTCCCCTACTGTATTTAACATCTATTATGTTTTTGGATTTTTTCTAGGTGGGAATTCCAGAAGACGCAGCAAAGAGGTGTGCTGTGCAGATTTCCAATGCTCTGGAATTTATATCTGAGAGAAGTTTTGTACACATGGACCTCAAACCAGAAAATGTTCTTGTTTTTGACCAGGACTGCCATTGTGTTAAGATTACGGACTTTGGACTCACTAAGGTCACAGAGACAGTTATTAGAGCAAGATGTGGAAGCAAATCTTACATGGCCCCAGAGATGTTTAACCTGACCATTTCAGATGGACTGGCTGTAGATGGCAGCCTTGATGTGTGGGCATTTGGTGTTGTCATCTACTGCCTAGTCACAGGAGAGTTTCCATGGCGGGTGGCCATGCTTGATGATGAAGCATATAAACAGTATGTTGACTGGCAAAATGATTTCCGGGAGGTTAATCCTCCAGAAACATGGGAAAAGGTTCCTGCTGGCATACAAAGAATGTTTTTGGATCTTTTGGCAATTGATCGCGCCAAAAGAAGTAAAACTTCAGTAGTCTCAAAAATACCTGGGTGAAAGCTGGAAAGAAGAAACTCCAGAGTTGACTTTAACCACTTACCAACCCGGCCAATTCTGACCCTTCACTCCTACATGTAAAAATCATCATTTTTTTTTGCTAGAAAATTACACAGAACCCCCAAACATTATATATGCTTTTTTAGCAGAGACCCTAGAAAATACAATGGCCGTTATTGCAACTTTTTATCTTGAACGGTAGCAATTTTTCAAAGGCGTTTTTTTTTTTTTTTTTTTTGGAAATGCTTTAAAAAAAAACCAAACAAAACAGTAAAGTTAGCCCAATATTTTTTTGCATAATGTGAAAGATGAATTTGCGCCGAGTAAATAGAAATCTAACATGTCATGCTTCAAAATTGCCCACGCTCGTGAAATGGCGACAAACTTCGGTACTTAAAAATCCCCATAGGCAATGCTTTAAAATTTCTAACTGCTTACATGTTTTGAGTTACAGAGGAGGTCTAGGGCTAGAATTATTGCTCTTTCTCTAACATTCGCGGTGACATCTCACATGTGTGGTTTCAACACCGTTTTCATATGTGGGCGGGACTTATGTATGCGTTCGTTTCTGCGTGCGACACTTTTTGAAAAAAAATAAATAAAAATATTGATCACTTTTATTCCTATTACAAGGAGTGTAAATATCCCTTGTAGTATGAATATGGCATGACAGGACCTCTTTACAGTGAGATATGGGGTCAATAAGACCCCACATCTCACCTCTAGGCTGGGAAGCCTAAAAGCAAAAGAAAAATAAAATGATCACCGATTCCCAGCCGAAGCGGCGCCGTTTTTTTGAATGCAGAGGCTCGGCGTGACATTATAACATCGCGCCCGGCCTCCCACAATCATAGAGACTCTGGCGACCATCTGGTCTGCGGGAAATCTCTATGGTGGACATCCGGCGCCGGCGGATCCGTTCTCCGACTCACCGATTGCAGAGGTGAGTCAGTAAAAGCACCGCAGGGCGGCAGGAGGGGGGGACATCCCCTCTCGCTGCTCGTAAGAACGAACAAGCGGCTGACCCGCTGCTTTGATCGTTCTTATGGTGTAGGGAATCGCCGGCTGAAAACGACTATCTGAATGATGTCTCTAGCTGCAGGCGTCATTCAGATATACCCCCCACAAACCCAGGACGTCCTACGGTCAGCAAGTGGTTAATACAAGAGGAGGGGGGTTCCATTGAAAGGATTTCTTCAGTCCAGTCTGAGCTGACATTGGCTTCCCACCTGAACACGTCACAGAGCAGTGTATCCATCTCATCAACTATCAGCGCCTTGTCTTAGCTTCTGACCACAAACCCCTCTGGATCTCAGTCTGAGATGATTCCAGAACCACAGAAGAACAACATGTCAGAGGCACCAATTTATGTTTGATGAGGAATATTGGTGAGTGATGGTTCGTCTGAAACATCATCACATAGGTTCAACTTTTCTCAGGTATGTGACTTTCTTGGGGAAATAATTTGATCATAACATTCTATATGTATTTTGTAGTCCACTCCAACTTTTAGGACCATGTCACACTAGCAGTTCTTCAATAAGTGTGTAGTCACTACTCTTGTCTATATCCCCCACTAATATTCCTGTGTTACTAAAGGCATGGAATCTTCATCCGAAGCATATAGCAAGATTACTTCTTTTTTTGGAAATAGATCCCTCTGTCCTCCTCAGTTGTCCCTCTTCTGCTGTACAGATCTCCAAAGAAATGTACTATTTCATTACAAATAATGTTGTGGCGGAATAAATCTTTCATCCAGCGATTAAACTATTGCAAACATGGCACTGGCACATTTTATACGTACATACTTTGTGCTATTTGTCCTTCCCTTTCATTTCAGAAAGTTGGGAGATATGCCAATGACACATATAACTTTTGTTAGCCATTCTCAGAGTGGTGGGGCTAAGCCTTGCAGTTAAGATTATTAAAGCAAAACTAGAATTAAGTAGGTTGATATAAAAGGTCTTCTAGCTTACAATGGTAATAGCAGGACTCTTGTTGGGTATGTTCTTATCATTTTGTGATTAATTATTTTAAATGATTTACTGATTAATTTTAATATGACATTGCCAAGAACAATTTTTACAAATTTTGTGGAGTAATTCACAGGAACTTGAGTTTGTTTTTTATCAATCTAGAAGAGTAGATCTAGTAAAGGATGGTTTCTTTTTGGATGATTTAGGTCTCTATTCCTTTTGTTTATTGTCTCATTAACTAAGATTAGCTATTCCAGGGCTGTTTTCTAATTTACACAAAACACCTATTTAGTCAATCTTTAAGGAAGAAATCTTTCAGAACTGACCATGTGCATTTTTTAATTAATAATTCTATATCCATGTTTGCTGTTCACAGATCATTTTCTTTATCTTACTCCAACAATATTTCTTTATATTTTTTAGGTGACAAGTCTGGACTATTTCCAGGGGTTGAACAAGACCCCTGCCTGGTACATGGGGGGATGTAACTTGTACATATATAAGTAGTTACTCCTCCTGTGCACTGGGTGGTGCTCTTGAATTTTCTCCATACACAAAAATACCTGCTGATCCTGCCAGAAATCCAGTGAGCTCCTAAATTCCTGTTTGAACTGACAACCCTGGAGGAGTTATGCAATTAGGAAAATGTCTTGATGGTTGGATGTCAGTCTGGAGGAGTGGGTGTAATTAAATATATTTTTTTAAGTACATTGAGAAGGTAGTGTGTTTTTCTTTTCTCCCTTTTCTCTTTCCTTTAAAGCCCTTTCATACTGACAGCGCGGCACTTTTTCGTCATTTTAGAGGTACTTTTCTGCCACTAGCGGCGCGCTTTTAACCCCCGCTAGCGTCCGAATATAGGGTTAAAAGCGCCGCTACCACGGCACTTTGCAGGGCGCTTCGGCGCGCTGCCCATTGATTTCAATGGGCAGGGGCCCTTTAGGAGTGGTGTATACATTGCTCCTAAAGTGCCCCAAAGATATGCTGCTTGCAGGACTTTTTTGAACATCCTGACAGTGCAGCGCCCCAGTGTAAAAGCACTCGGGCTTTCGCACTGGGACTGCAGGTGAGGCATTTTTCAGGTGCTTTACAGTTGCTATTTTTAGCGCTAAAGTGCCTGAAAAACGCCTCCAGTGTGAAAGGGGTCTTATTAAATCTTTTTTTCTAGTGAATGGTATTGTGAAAACCTCTTCTAGGTAAAAGAGAAAAAAAAAAAAAAAAACACACACCAAGGTCCTGCAAGGCCTATATGAAATATAAATTGCTTGTGAAATAAACAACTCTGTAATTCCTCCTGTACAATAATAGTGTGGAATACTGTAGATGTGAGATTCATAGGGAGGTTGAATAAGATAGAAGAGGAGGCAATATAAATTGAAATCCCAGTCTACAGTATAAGGCCAATGAACATATAGCCACTCTGCATCCAAATGACCACACACAAATTAAAAATAAATAAATAAAAAGAGTAAAGGTGGTGGGTAGTGATGAACCAACCACACCTGGGGGGTGGTTGAACAGGGTTCGGTGAACAGGTTTGTGTGCCTAATTTGAACCCCTTTGAAGTCAATGGGAGCCGAATGTTAAAAATACATTTCTGGACATTTCCTGACCTAATAGGCAAGAGAATGTCAAACAAATGAGATGGGGGTTGGGCACTGACCTTGGAGACATGTACCAAAGCAATTTTTTTTTAATGCCATTAGTTGCAGAACTGGGCACTGCCCTTAGGGACATACAGCAAAGAAAAAAAATCTAAAAATTCAATTTGGTTGGGAAGAGCTTTAATAAACGCTTATTTAAACATTACAAATGCAAACCCCCCCATTAAACATCATGTCTGGGGTTGTGTTGCCACAAAATCCTTTTAATCCAGGACACATATTAATTAGATCGGTTCTGAGGCTGATTTAATGCAGATAAGGCACCAAATGAGTTTAATTACCACCTTAATCAAACGCAGAATCTGTGTAATTAATGTGTGTCCTGGATTAAAGGGATGATGTGGCAACCCTAGTCTGGGGGTGACCTGACCCTGCTTGTGAAGTGTTGTATCTGTACAATGTATGCAACCTACTACAGGAACACCGACATTTACAAAAAGAAAGCACAATATAATTGCAGCAAAAGATGATCATTCCCAGCAGCTTTGTTCTGTTTTCAACCACTTTGTACCCGGAGCAATTCTGACACATCTCCTAACATTTAAAAAATCATCATTTTTTTTTGCTAGAAAATTACTCAAGACCCCCAAACACACACATATATATATATATCAAACATTTTTGGGAAAAAAACACTTTTATGAATAAAAAAAAAAAAACAACTCTAAAGTTAGCCTTTTTTTTGTATAAAGTGAAAGATAATGCTAGGCCGAGTAAATAGATACCTAACATTTTAAAATTGTGCACACTCTTGGGATGGGACCAAACTTTTCTACTTAAAAATCTCCATCAGCTACGCTTTAACATATTTTACAGCTTACAAGTTTAGAGTTCCAGAGAAGGTCTAGAGCTAGAAATATTGCTTTAATTCTAATGTTTGCAGCGTTACCTCACATGTAAGGTTTGAATGTAGTTTAAGTGTACGGGTGCAACCTACGTATGCGTTTGTTTCTGCGTGCGAGCACACAGGGATGGCGGGGGTTATTTTTACACTTTCCCTTTTAATTTTTACATTTTTGATCACTTTTATTTTTATTACAAGGATAGTAAACGTCCTTTGTAAAAGGAATATTGCATTAAAGGTCCTCTTTATGGAGAAATGTGGGGTCTATAGGACCCCACATCTCTCCTCTAGGCTGAAAAGCCTGAGATTAAAAAAAAAAAAAGAACAAAAAAAGACAGTGTTTACATCTGCTGGCGCCGGAAGTGATGTCATGGCATTGCTTCCAGCCCCTGAGAGTCATAGAGATGACCCGACACCATGTGGTCTTTGGTCAGCTCTATGGTAAACTTCCGCAACTGGCCGGTTCATTCTCTGGCTCATCCATCGCACGGGCGAGACGGAGAAGCACCAGAAGGCGGTGGGGGGCGTCCCCTGCCGCCACCTGTAGAAACAATCAAGTGGTGAAACAGCTGTTATGAATGTTTCTATTGTGCAGGGAATTACCTGCTGAAAAGAATAGCTGGATGATGCCTGCAGCTGCACCCATCATTCAGATATCACCACTTCAAATCCCCAACGTCATATGACGTAAACCCGGGTGAAGTAATTAAACAACTGGGGATTCCAGTCATCTATACCAGACCCTATATAAGGATGGAGATGTTAATGGGAAGCCCCACAAAAAACACATGGGGTCTCCCCCAATTTTCTAGCAGACCCTTCAGTTCCTGCCTCTGGGATATACATAAAGTGCCGCAGCGGCGCTGTCATTTACTAAGGAAAACTGTTGCTCAAACCAGCAAATGATATGTGATTGACCTCTGCATTGTGTTAAAGCATAATGACCCCTCCAAGGGTCTGCTGTGTATTTTAGGTGGCTTGTTTGAGTTAGAGGTGTCTGTGTGCTCTGTGTGGGTTTTGTTTGTTTTTTTTTGTTTTGTTTTTTTAAATAAACTGCCAATGAATTTCCTTTTGTTGGAAATTTAACCACTTAGCAACCGGCCCATAGCCGAATGACAGCTGCAGGGCGGTTGCTTAACTCTGGGAGGACGTCATATGACGTCCTCTCAGAATTCCCCTCTCGCGCGCCCCCTGGGGCGCGCACCCGAACACATCCGTGACCGCCGGGTCCAGAGGACCCGGCGCATCACGGATCCCGGTAAATGGCCGCTGATCGCGGCCGTTTACCATGTGATCGCGCCGTCAAATGACGGCGCGATCACATGTAAACAGACCGGCGTCATCTGATGATGCCGGTTCCTCTCCTCCCCTCCTGTGTACCGATCGGTACACTGTGGAGGAGAGGGGGATGGATGGATGTCTGCAGCGCTGTGGGCTGGATGTGTAGTGCCCACAGCGCTGCACAGAGACATCCAGCCATCCATCCATCCATGCTCAGCCATCCCCACTACTCTGCAATGCTGTGCAATACTCTGCTATGCCCCACCTTACTCTGCAATATCCCAATATTACTCTGCAATACCCCCACATTACTCTGCAATACCCCACAGTACTCTGAAATACCCCACAGTACTCTGAAATACCCCACAGTATTCTGAAATACCTCGCAACACTCTGCAATACCCCGCAATACTCTGCAATACCCCGCAATACTCTGCAATACCCCGCAATACTCCGCAATACTCTGCAATACCCCGCAATACTCTGCAATACCCCGCAGTACACTGCAATACCCCGCAATACCCCGAAATACTCTGCAATACCCCGAAGTACTCTGCAATACCCCCCCATACTCTGCAATACCCCGCCATACTCTGCAATACCCCGCCATACTCTGCAATACCCCGCCATACTCTGCAATACCCCGCCATACTCTGCAATACCCCCCATACTCTGCAATACCCCGCCATACTCTGCAATACCCCGCCATACTCTGCAATACCCCACCATACCCCACCATACCCAGCCATACCCTGCCATGCTGAGCCATGCTCGGCTGTACTCGGCCTTTGTATGTGGCCAGGCTGTGGAAGTCTCACACATGTGGTATCGCCGTACTCAGGAGGAGTAGGAGAATCTATTTCGGGGTGTCATATTTGGTATGTACATGTTATGTGTTAGAAATATTGTATAAATGGACAACTTTATGTTAAAAAAAAATGCTTTTTAACCACTTCCCGCCTGCTGGCTGTCATACAACGTCCTTGACTTTGTGCGGGGATATCTGAATAAAGCCTGCAGCTACAGGCATCATTCAGATATCAGCTTTTTCAGCCGGCGATTCCCTACACCATGAGAATGATCATAGCGGCTGTTCCACTGCTTGATCATTCTTACGGGAGGCGAGAGGGGATGTCCCCCCTCCCGCCGCACTCCGCTGCTTCTACTGACTCACCGCTACGATCGAAGCCAGGATTGTTTTTTTTTTTTTTTATTTCAGGCTTCCCAGCCTAGAGGTGAGATGTGGGGTCTTATTGACCCCATATCTCACTGTAAAGAGGACCTGTCATGCCATATTCCAATTACAAGGGATGTTTACATTCCTTGTAATAGGAATAAAAGTGGTCAAAAAAAAAAGTGGTCAAAAAAAATTTTTTGTAAAAAAGCATCAAACAAAAATAAATAAAGTAAAATGAACAATAAAAAAAAAAAAAAAAATTTTAAAGCACCCCTGTCCCTGTGTGCTCACATGCAGAAGCGAACGCATATATAAGTCCCGCCCACATATGAAAACGGTGTTCAAACCACACATGTGAGGTATCACTGCGATCGGTAGAGCGAGAGCAATAATTTTGGCCCTAGACCTCCTCTGTAACTCAAAACACGTAACCAGTAAAAAATTTTAAAGCGTCGCCTATGGGGATTTTTGAGTAGCAAAGTTTGGCGCCATTCCACAAGCGCGTGCAATTTTGAAAGGTGACATGTTGGGTATCTATTTACTCGGCGTAACTTCATCTTTCACATTATGCAAAAACATTGGGCTAAATTGACTGTTTTGGTTTTTGTAAAGCAAAAAACATTTTTTTTTCCAAAAAAACCACGTTAAAAAAATTGCAAATACCGTGCGAGATAAAAAGTTGCAACAACCGCCATTGTATTCTCTAGGGTCTTTGCTAAAAAAACATATATAATGTTTTGGGGTTCTATGTAATTTTCTAGCTAATAAATGATGATTTTTACATGTAGGAGAGAAATGTCAGAATTGGCCTGGGCACTCCAGAATGCCTGAAGGTGCTCCCCTGCATGTTGGGCCTCTGTATGTGGCCATGCTGTGTAAAAGTCTCACACATGTGGTATCGCCGTACTGGGGAGTAATAGCAGAATGTGTTTTGGGGTGTAATTTGTGGTATGCATATGTGGTGTGTAAGAAATAACCTGCTAATATGACAATTTTGTGAAAAAAAAAAAAGTAAAAAAAAAAACTTGATTTTGCAAAGAATTGTGGGAAAAAATGACAACTTCAAAAAACTTACCATGCATCTTTCTAAATACCTTGGAATGTCTTCTTTCCAAAAAGGGGTCATTTGGGGGGTATTTGTACTTTTCTGGCATGTTAGGGTCTCAAGAAATTAGATAGGCCGTCAGTACTTCAGGTGTGATCAATTTTCAGATATTCGCACCATAGCTTGTGGACGCTATAACTTTCACAAAGACCAAATAATATCCACCGATTTGGGTTATTTTTACCAAAGATATGTAGCGGTATAAATTTTGGCCAAAATATATGAAGAAAAATTACTAATTTGCAAAATTTTATAACAGAAATGAAGAAAAATTTATTTTTTTACAGAATTTTCAGTCTTTTTTCTTTTATAGCGCAAAAATAAAGAACCCACTGGTGATTAAATACCACCAAAATAAAGCTCTATTTGTGTGAAAAAAAGGACAAAAATTTCATATAGATACAGTTTAGCATGACTGAGTAATTGTCATTCAAAATGTGAGAGCACAAAAAGCTGAAAATTGGTCTGGTTAGGAAGGGGGTTTAAGTGCGCAGTTGTCAAGTGGTTAAACGGTATCATGTATTCTTTGTAAATTTCTTTGTAAATAGCACATCCTACAATGAGAATGAAAAAAAAATGCCTAGGACCCCCCCACCCCAAAGAAAGAAAAAAAAAAAAAATTATACTTACCTAACAGTAATTTTCCTTTCCTGATGCAAGCATGACAGCATATACGTGTGGTTAGGCTCCGCCCCCTGCCCCATCACAGGACTGGTTATACTATAATACTATACTATATACAAGCCACATTGCCCCGGCACCCCCAAGCCATCGAAGAGGGCCCCCCTCACCTACCTTCCACCCACCAGACTGGATAAACGCTATGAGGTGCCGCGTTGCACTTAGAAGCCCAGAAAGAAAACACACAGGAACTGAATCCATCGGATGTGACGTCGGCAACCCGGAACTCGAGCGGACGCTTAACCCGGCTGTGAATGGAGGGCTATATAGCCCCGGACTCCTCCCACAGATGCAGCCTGGCCTCCGGCCAGCCTTTCAGCATAGTGCACCCCCTTAGGAGCCACAGATAAACTGGAACCCCCCACTCCTGCACAGCCAGGCACACTGAATTTCACAGGCACTCCCAGGCAGATTCAGAGAACAGTCTGTGACTTTGTTTTTGTTAATTATTAAGGGTTAATAACTTGGATAGGGATGGGAGATTATGGGATGCCCACTTGAATTCAACAACAAAACTTAAGGGACATTCTTCCTTTTATACATGTCTCTATATACAGCTCCAACTTCTTTCTTCAACACACACTTGCTTGTTCCAGCTATGTCACTCTATGATGATCTGACAGCCTCCAGTCAAATGTAACCACAGCCCCTTACAGGCAGGGACTCACAGCCCCTATGAGTGTAGAACAGTGGAGTGACACAGCTTATACTTTCACATCAATTCCTTTCTGTGGTCACTGATCCCAGCACCACCGCTTCAGGTACTGCCAACCCACCTGGCTGCATCTGCCTCTTTCATTAGCCCTCCAGGCTAACTTCTCCACAGCAGCCTACCAAACTGACTCTCACCAGCCCACCCAGCTGACTCTCACCAGCCCACCCAGCTGACTCTCAGGAGATCTCCTAGGAAAGGTTGAAGACTTAAGCACAGCACAGTCTTCAGGCAGAACTGTCTAGATGTGGCAGTCTTCCCTCTTATTAGCCCCCAGTAGTGGTGACCTACTCATGCTCTCCTCTTTCCTGCTCCCGTGTCTCCAGGAAGGGCTTCCTTAGAGTGTTATGGCAAGATACTTCCAGCACCTGAGCCCCAGCCCAAGGTCACCCCCCCAGACTAAGGAGTACCCCTCAGGGCCTCCGACAGCCTTCACAGCACTATATCTTTCACCCGACTCTCCTGCTGGCATGGCCCATGTCTGTTTAGGAGGTTGATGTTAAGTGAAGATTGTTTACCCCTAGAAGCAGTGTATGCTTCATGTACTAAAGGTGTGGGATATCATTTTTCATTTAACTTTTGTTTCAGGAGGTGACCTTGTGACAAGTATTTGTTACGTGTACAATTATGTTTAAGTCAATGAAATTGACTTTTTGGGATGTTGGCTGTCCACATAGAATGGTAGTAGCTATGGAATTGTAGAAAATAATTATCTGTGGTTGTTTTAACAATTGTTTGAATATATAGTCTGCTTCGCATGGCACAATTTTAAATCCAAAAAGGTCAGATTGGATCGCATACAGATGTAAATGAGAGGCCTAGGGTGTTTGGAGTTCCAATATGTAACAGATTTCTCTACCAAGAATCGCAGGCCATCTCAAATGAAGATATCATCAATAGAACAACCAAAAAAAAAAAGACTATATTTCTTGAATAGGGGTTGTTGTTCCAGATAGACTGGTGTTCCCATAGGCCCATGGTCAAATTTGCATAGCTAGGGGCAACATTTGCCCCCATAGCTGTGCCCTGTATTTGTAAAAAAATAGTCACCTTATAAGGAAAAATAGTTGTGTGTAAAAACACACAAAAAGATAAGTGGCATCCATTACAAATTGGGCTTGTCTGTGATTTGAGTGGGTCTTGGATGAGAAAGTATTGCTCTGGTCTAAGTCTGAACTCATGGGTGATTGAGGTATATAGGGAATTAACATAAAGGGATACCCACAGTTTTCAAGGTGTCTATAAGGTGGATACCATCATATGTGTCTGTGTGTGTTCTATATATATATATATATATATATATATATATATACACATACATACATACATACATACATACATACACACACACACACACACACACACACACTATAACAAGTGTTGAGGGTGAAGTGCACATGATCCAATGTAGCAGTGCTAAGCAATCAGACCCTTCCACAGGCCATATATAGAAAGAAAATCAGATGGGATTGCTGCACTTAAACGTTATTAGAAAAAGATATAAATTCAAATTCCATTCAGTGTTAAAAACATGATAGTTTTGGGCTATACAGATAGCGCCCTTCAGAATAAGACACATGCAATGATAGTGGTCTTTACAAGTCTATCTATCTATCTATATATAGATATATCTATATATAGATATATATTGTGGGAAGATTTAGCTTGTGGGGATCACCTTTTCTGAAGGACAGTCACCTAACAGGCATTTTCTTAAAAATCTGGCGGATGCCAGGTTTATTTAAAAGGATGTTTGCAAAATAAAAATTATCAAAACAGTAAAGTAAATCCTTGCTGTGCGGTGCTAATTAAACCGTCTCCTCTCTAGACAGTGCAGGGCTGGTCCCGTCACCCACAAAATATGCGGTAAAGCAAACCTTATAGTCCAATAGCCAGAGCTCCTCTCATTCAGGTTCCTTCCTGAGACTCAAAACCAGAGCCTTGTTGAGCTCTCTTCCTGGTTATTTAAAGTCCACCTGGGTGTGGGCTCAAGTGGACCAGAACATCCGGACCTGAACCTAGCCTGCCACATAGGCTGGAAAAACCCGGGCCGGATTCTGATTCAATCCCTTACAACAGAACGAATGTGAGGTGAAATATAGCGATTATCCACTATATCGCCTCACATACCGTCACAATATATATATAAATACACACTCTTCTCTCATATGGGATTAAACATTCAATGCCAGTAAGAGTAATTAACAAATAGAAAAAACATGTAGACATATATGGAATCATGGGTCATCCAGGTGCTATCAAACACATATAGTGAATGTATGTGTGTGTGTTTATATATATGTATATATTGACAATATAAGGGTTTGTTCTTCTTTAGTGCATAATTGATCCCATATGAGAGAAAAGTGTGTGTGTGTGTGTGTATATATATATATATATATATATATATATATATATATATATATATATATATATATACACTTAAGATCATTGTATGTGTCTGATTCTGAAGAAGGACACTATCGGTGAAGCCCGAAACCATTATGCTTTTAACACTGAATGGAATTTGAATTGATATATTTTTCTAATACATTTTAAGTGCATCAATCCCATCTGATTATATATATGTATACTGATAGGTTCTGGGCCAGGAGCTGGAGGAAGTGGTCAATATAGATAGAAAAAAAGCTAGTGACGCTTTCCTTGGCTGCAACAATGGGACAACAGCTGGGGGGGATTTTGAAGACTTTTGTGGATTTTGGGTAGGTTGTAAATATAACGCTCTGTACACGGATCATGTGTACACAATTCCGACGCACAAAGTTCCACGCATGCTCGGAATCAAGCAGAAGAGCCGCACTGGCTATTGAACTTAATTTTTCTCGGCTCGTCGTACGTGTTGTATGTCACCGCATTCTTGACATTCGGAATTTCCGACAAGATTTTTCTGACTGCGTGTATGCAAGACAAGTTTGAGCCAACATCCGTCGGAAAAAATCCATGGATTTTGTTGTCGGAATGTATGATCGTGTGTACGGGGCATATGGCATACTATAGCATTCTATTTTCAAAAAAGAGGCTCCTGCCTTGTTGATGATGCCCTCACTTGGTGCATTGTTGACCAATGTTTATGCTTCCTCACTATACTGGGATAGGGTATCATATTGTAGTCAAATATAGTTGTTGGTATCCGATATTAGATTATATGTGCTTCTTCAGGGTTTGATCCCTGTCTTGTACAACAATCCCTCCACTTTTGTCAGCTGGTTAGATAATGATACTGAAATGATTAGATAGACTGTTGAGAGCTAGTTTTTCTTTTGGGGTGAGATTGGAATATGCAGGAGAGTGAGTAGAGGTTTGTAGGATCTCAGAGTAGACCTCTTGTAGAAATTTTGCATGTAAGGTCAATTCAAATGCATAGGTTTAAAGATAGATTTAGTTCTAATTGCTGTGTGTTGTACTGGAGGAGAGGTGTGAGTAAGGCTACATACACGTAATTGTCATCTGTGTAAAGGTCCTCCAAGTGCACTAGTAGGCACGTAGAATCTCGTGAATTGTCATGTGAAATATCAGTAGTGATCAGGTCTATACCAGGATTTGGCTTCTTTGTTATCAATCTTCTTTTTATTATTTTTTTTTTTTAAAGACAAGTAAAACATATCATACCATCTTCAAAAATACATACATTAAAAATTCCTTTTACATAATAAATAATCTTAATGATACCCACTTCCTCCTGTTTCTATAGAATCATCTAACTAAATTCCTATTACTCATATATACCTCAAAACATGCATTTCGTATTGCTCATTCATACATCCAAACATTAAAAAAAAAAATTCTTCCCTCCCCTTCCTTTTTTTTTTTTTCTTTTTCCTTCCCTCCCCCTTCTTCCTTCCCTTTCATCCCATATCATTCCCATTTCCCTCCAATTTTAAATACTCCATCAATCTATTCGAGGACCGAATTCCTCCCATTTTTGCCATATTTCTGGCATCTGACCCCCTACATACCCTTCTTCTCTTATCTGTTTTTCCATATATTCAATTTCGTTCATTTCACATATCCATTCCAACACAGTTGACTTAATTGTTTTTTTTCCAATTTTGCGCTATAATTGTTCTAGCTGCAGTTGTTATGTGGTGAAGAATATCCATTTTGATTACCCTTATTGTATCTGATGTAAGGGAAAACAACGAGGTGCTCATATTTGGACTCCTTTCTACTCCTGACACTTTCTGATATATCTCAAATATTTTGTCCCAGAAGCTCCTCACTCCTTGACAACTGAACCATACATGATCCATAGTCCCTCTTTCTACCTTACATCTCCAACACATTTCTGTATTAACTTTGTTAACTATATTTAAAGCTACTGGGCTCCAATACCATCTCATTGTGATCTTATAATTTCTTTCTTGATATTTATTTGCTATAGATGTTTTATGTATTATTTCAAAGATGTTCTCTCATTCCTCCTCTGATATAGGATTTTCTATTTCCTTTTCCCATTTCTTCATTCCTATTGATTCTCTAAGAGAACCGGAGGGGAGTAATATGTTATATATCTTTGATCATTTTTTTAGTTGGTTCTTGTTCCTCTACTAATATTTTTTTCAAATTTTGTTTTTGGTCTATTTATCAAGGGTATTTGCCGTGATAAGATGTTCCATTACCAATATATATAAGAAAAGGGGAAAGGGGACACCCCTGTTGGGTTCCATTTGATATTTTTATATATTCTGATAATATTCCATTTACTCTTACCTAAGCTCTTGAGTTGGAGTACAATGCAAGGATCCTACTAAGCATTTTGGGACCCATTCCTATCTGGATTAGTGTTTCCTCCAAGAACCGCCATCCCACTCTGTCAAATGCTTTTTCCGCATCAACGCGGCCAGAAGACATATCGGGATGGCGGTTCTCTGAACATATTCCACCAATGTGCAAGTTTTTATTATATTATCCCTAGTCTCTCTTCCCTTTGTGAAACCAGTTTGTTCTAGGATTTGGCTTCTTTGATATTGTAATAACTTTACAATATCAAAACAAACAGCTTAAAATTTTTTGCTAGAAAATTGCTTAAAACTCCCAAACATGAGATATATATATATATATATATATATATATATATATATATATATATATATATATATATACACACTGTATAATGAGATCCAAAAATCTAGACAATGGAGGTCCCTTCCTATTCTGAGATTATCATGCAAATTTGGCATTTCCTGAGGGTCACAGATGGACCCCACCAGTCCCAACAATGCAGGTTGGCTGCCATAAACATGGTCATTGTGATGAAAACCGTAGTGGCAGCCACACCTGAGCCAGGTATTCTACCTCCTCTTTAACATATCAATTCACTAGCCCATGACCATTGAGATGATCCTTTTGTGTCCAGGGTGTGACAGTTCTCTCTATTTTCTGTGGATAGTCATTGTCAGATAGTTTAAGCAAAACTAAAAGTCTATTTTTAGTGAATAACACAATTTCAGTTGTATTTTTTATCCAAAATGATCCAAAATCTAAAATAATTATCCAAATGTTTAAATGGTTGCTGGTTTATATTTTTTACTACATTTTAGATTTTCAGGTTCTTCTTTTAGTGGCCATATCCATGCAGTCGGCATTTCTGATGAACAACATGTGACTTAAAGGGGAAGCTACATAGCAAGTGTATTGCTTTTATACAGTCTATTCAGGCTGGTAAAACTTTATTGAGGTGAGGAGAAGTAAAACAAAAAATGACAAGATGGAATCGGATTGTCTATATAGAATGAGTCATTGTGACTCCCTTCTTGTAAATATCAGCATTTTTATTCTACTTGAAGCAAAGCTAAACGCCTTTGTTTGAAAAATAAATGCTAGCAGGTAGCTTTTAATGTCAGAAGAGACACCATATAGCTCTTGTGCTTTGGAAGCTCTTTCCTTGTCTACTAGATTTATTTTCTGAATTGTACACTGACTGTCATACAGAACAACTCAACATGCAATCTCTGCATAGCAGGAATAGGTGCCAAAACAAAGTTACAGTAAACCCAGCCGCCAAATAAATAAGCTAAAGACTCTGGACCCAGAAGATGGAAGAAGATGGCAATAGAGTGACTAGGTGCAGCATGGACATCATATTTTTGCTATAATGTGCTTACATGACGTGCTACATTATAGCAACAGCCTTGTGGTCCCTTATATTTAGTTCTATTTTAAACTGATCACTTATAATATATGGATTGTCCAAACCATCCTTTCTCAAACTCTTCAAAATGGAGGAACCCCTGAGAATACTTTTCAAATCTCAGAGATCCCCTTCTAATGACTATTATATCCAAAGCTCTGTGTACATTAGTGTGATGGTCGGTGGAAAGAATGTTCCCTATATTTGTGGTCAGTGAGAAGAATCTTCCTTACAGATATCTAGAAAGATCAATGGTGTTGGTTGCTACTTATCAACAAAGTAGAAATTCCTTTTTGGTCAAGGAACCCTATAGCAACCTCTGGAGGAACCTTACAGATACATGGAACCCTGGACGTGAAAAGCTGATCTAGACTAATTCTCTTCTTATGGGAACTAAGTTTCCAGCAGTTAAAGAAATTCATAGTTTTTGCCAATCAGTCCATTCTGTAGTGAAACTATGATTTAATGCTTCCTAATGCCATGGCAAACTCTACTGTTGTGTTAATGGTTAGAATAGTTATGTATAAACCTTCTTTTTTTTTAATGGGTATTCAGAAGCAGCAGCATTTTTAAAAGGTTGTTGCTTTTGAAGGCGCTAGCTACCAATTTTTGTCATCCTTGTCTCGATACCTAATTTGTCATTCACCCAGAACATCATGTCAGTATGATATTTTCTATTACTAGATATACACATGATTGTTCTAGGTCAGTAACTAACCAAGTAATGAAGACATACCGTATTTATCTGCGTATAACACGCACTTTTTTCCCCTTAAAATCAGGGGAAAATCGCGGGTGCGTGTTATACGCCGATCCCCTGCGACCCGGAGCTGTCAGATTTTCAAAATCGCCGACCGCGATTTGAAAATGGCGCCGCCGGCGCCAAAATACACAGTGCCGGTTCTCGGGCACTTTCGTCTTCACTCGAGCACCACCGAACCTAGCCGAGTGTACTCGGCTAGATTCGGATAGCTCCGCTCGGGACTACGAGTGGAGCCGAAAGTAAACGAGAGCCGCCGAGAAGAGCCGAGGACTGGCTCTGTGTATTTCGGCGCCAGCGGCGCCATTTTCAAATCACGGTCGGCGATTTTGAAAGACAGGATGGCAGGGATCACAGGATGCAAGGCTGCACTGGGGAAGGCTGCGCTGACAAGGCTGCACTGGGGAAGGCTGCGCTGACAAGGCTGCACTGGGGAAGGCTGCGCTGACAAGGCTGCACTGGGGAAGGCTGCGCTGACAAGGCTGCACTGGGGAAGGCTGCACTGACAGGGCTGCACTGGGGAAGGCTGCACTGAGGAAGGCTGCACTGGGGAAGGCTGCACTGGGGAAGGCTGCACTGACATGGCTGCAATGATGGGCACTTAAATGTAAGATTTTTTTCTTTCAACTTCCCTCCTAAAAGTTTTTTTTTCCTTAAAATTCCCTCCTGAATTGGGGTGCGTGTTATAAGCCGATAAATATGGTAATCAGGATGTTTGGAGATGAAAAATGCCCAGACATGGCAGCTCCAATAGTCCAATCCTGACCGGTCCTTTTAATCTTCATAAACATATTTTTATATTGATTTCATGTTATAGTAATTTTTATTTTTTATTTTTTTTTCAATAAAGTCCCTTTTTAACTAAACTTATTGGTGTACAATATTATTAGAAATAAGACATAATGGTATAAAATAACCCGCAAGAACCTATACAGCCAATGTTACATTTTTTCTCAATAAATATCTGGTTAGTACGCCATCATGTATTAGTTACTCAAACTAGAATTAGATGAAAAAAAATATATAAAACCAAAAATTACCATTTTCCAGTTAATATGGTGGAAAGTTTAAATTTAAAACTCTACCAGTAAATTAAAAAAAAAAATTGGTTTCAGCATGTTGAATTTCATCACCTGTTCTGTAGAAAACCTGTTTATATGCAAATTGGCAAAAACAATGCGGGGTTATTTACACAGCATTTCCATTAGAAGTCAGCCAATGGAACTCCTTCATTCTCTGCCTTCCCCGCCCATCTCCCTTGTATAAAGCGGAACTCTCCCTTCTCTGATCAGTGACTCTATTTTCAGAGATTCCCGTATACTGATCTATTACAGCCTAGCTGGAGATTTGGTTGTCCGGTGTTGAACTGCAGAGGAACAGAATTTTCAGAACAATTAACCCGACTTCATCACCGCTGAATACTTACAACATTAAGGTAAGGAATTTTCTAACCAATCATTGGATATTTATTATTTAATGAACATTTTGATAGCAATTCTACAGAGATGTATGAGGTATATGTGAAAAAAAAATATAAAAAACTATATATGAATAACTGAGAAAATGGGCAATGGGTTGAGGTCCAGGACAGGATAATATGTAATACAATGTATACAGAAGACAGGATAGACATTGGAGGCTTGCCATGATCACCCTGATGAAAAAGTTGTTAGTAATATGGAATATGTAATAAAAATTGAGGCTGTAATTTGTGTGATGTAATACAATGGGAAACAGATGAGTTTTTGTGGCCAAGTAATGTATAATTTATATAAGGTTCCTCTTACAAGTATATTCCAATCTGTACACAAAAATGCCTTGAAAATGATTAAGGGTGCCTGAAAATTGAGAGATGTGGAAATTGAGTGTTTGGTTATTGTGCGTCATTCTAGGACTTTAACTTTATGGGGAGAATGATTTAAGTGTCAGTAATATCTTCTGATGGCCTTTAGCATGGCCTCTGCTGTCTTCTATTGAGTACAAAAGGTGAAGCAACCATTTCCATATTTTACATGATAGTTCTGATGAAAATTACACTTCCTATCTGGCTGAGCTCTGTGTTCATCCTCCTGACTTTCTATAATGAAACTGAAACTCTGCATAGCTGGTTGGCAACAAGAAAGCAGGGTATCTTTTATAGGTCATCCTTATGGTATGTTTAGTCTTTTAATGACAGAATCTGCCAAAAATATGAAGGTCACCAAGCTGCTTCTGGCAGCAGATACACCACATGTTTCCTGAAGGACACATCAAGATAAAATTAGTCTTTTGACCCAGTTCTAGAGAGCCCCCCCCCCCCCCCCCCCCATGCACACATACACAATTGAACTGGAAGCTACTGGATATATCCTGCTATTTATTTATGTATTATATGTCTTGGGTTTTCCTTTTGTTTTTGGTACTTGCTCAAGGTCCTTTAGCTGAACTAAATATATTTCTGTTGTGTTCAATCTCTATATTTAGTGTCCAACTTGTATTCCCAAATATTATACATGTAGATATGGTGCTCTACTACGCATTTTGTTTTTATAGGTTTATAACTGCAGGTAACAGTATTTATATTTGACACATTTCTAAAGTTTCTTTTCAAAGGTTTTTTTTGCTAATTAATGTAACAAGTTTTAATGTTTTACTCTCCAGGACACTATGGCCTCTGCTGATCATAATGTGGAAGATCTTCTGGATAGAATGGTGTCTTTTTATGCACAAGAACTACAGCAGATCGACTTTGAAGAGTACTTCCTCATTGAGGAGGAGCTTGGAAAAGGTGGATATGGAAATGTATTCTTGGTGAACGACAGGCAAACAGGTGAGTGAATTAATCTAGCCGCTATTTCAGTATCCTCTGTATATATGGATGTAAATTCAATCTGCAAGATACAGGCTTTTTCCAGAGGTCACTAGCTGTAGACTTTGTTTAAAATAAAAGGAGCAATAAAGTATAATCACTGTGCAACACTCGTAATAAAGAATAGCAAGTAAATGCAGTGAGCAAATATGGCCCATTACGTGAAATTATTACATTGTTATGAATAGAAAATGTTTCAAATATTAATGTTGGAAAAATTATTTAGAGACTAAATTATTGGGCTGTTTCTTGGGAGGAGTTATGCAAATATCAAAATGTCTTGATGGGTACTTATCTGTCTGGAAGAGTGGGCTTTCCTAGATGGACCGTATTTGTATGCAGAACACCATAGATTATGATCACATGTGATGTTAAGTCCAATGAATAAAAGGAAGGGGTTGGGAACAGTCAGACTGGGGATCATATGATGCTGGATGTCCTCTAGTCAAGAAATGAGGTGGGCTCTATCTGGAGAAATTCTTGTACAGCTGAGTGCTGGTAAGGCAGTAGTTTAGCTTCCAATGAAGCATGGTACAGGCTCAATCTGGCAGGAACATATCTTCTTAAAATATTGAATATTTTCAAGTTAAAGATATAAAAATTACCAATTGAACATTTCTAGTTCTTGATCTAAGTTATTTAATTTTTTCACAGGTCAAAGAATGGCAATGAAGGTTATGGATAAGGACAAAACCAGTCAGCGGTCTTTCCTCCATGAATTCAGTATTTCATATTTACTGTCTTCTCATCAAAATATCATCGGATGTTTTGGCTTCTTCTTCTCCACCATTGACTATTTTGTTTTTGCCCAGGAACTGGCACCTGTTGGAGATCTGTTCTCCATGATCTTTCCAAATGTAAGTACATTAAGTTGTAGGAATGGCCAATTCTTTATTAAATCCTTTTAAAAAAAAGTTAAAAGTAATAATTTGAATTTCCCATCACTTTTTCTAAATGTCTTGGTGACCACTGTAATTAAGACAAAGCAAATCTCCCTGGGGGTGACACGTTCAACAATAAAATCTTTCCCTAGCCTAAAATAAATAAATGAAAACCTTTATGGCCATACATGTATGCTTTTAACTGAATCTTTATTCATCCTTATATTCTCCCCTACTGTATTTAACATGTATTATGTTTTTGGATTTTTTCTAGGTGGGAATTCCAGAAGACGCAGCAAAGAGGTGTGCTGTGCAGATTTCCAGTGCTCTGGAATTTATATCTGAGAGAGGTTATGTACACATGGACCTCAAACCAGAAAATGTTCTTGTTTTTGACCAGGACTGCCATTGTGTCAAGATCACGGACTTTGGACTCACTAAGGTCACAAAGACAGTTATTAGAGCAAGATGTGGAAGCAAATCTTACATGGCCCCAGAGATGTTTAACCTGAACATTTCAGATGGACTGGCTGTAGATGGCAGCCTTGATGTGTGGGCATTTGGTGTTGTCATTTACTGCCTAGTCACAGGAGAGTTTCCATGGCGGGTGGCCATGCTTGATGATGAATCATATAAACAGTATGTTGACTGGCAAAATGATTTCCGGGAGGTTAATCCTCCAGAAACATGGGAAAAGGTTCCTGCTGGCATACAAAGAATGTTTTTGGATCTTTTGGCAATTGATCGCGCCAAAAGAAGTAAAACTTCAGTAGTCTTAAAATACCTGGGTGAAAGCTGGAAAGAAGAAACTCCAGAGTTGACTTTAACCACTTACCAACCCGGCCAATTCTGACCCTTCACTCCTACATGTAAAGATCATCATTTTTCTTTGCTAGAAAATTACACAGAACCCCCAAACATTATATATGCATTTTTAGCAGAGACCCTAGAAAATACAATGGCAATCATTGCAACTTTTTATCTTGCACGGTAGCAATTTTTCAAACGCGTTTTTTTTTTTGGAAATGCTTTAAAAAAAAAAAAAAAAACAGTAAAGTTAGCCCAATTTTTTTGCATAATGTGAAAGGATGAATTTGCGCCGAGCAAATAGAAATCTAACATGTCACGCTTCAAAATTGCACACGCTCGTGAAATGGTGCCAAACTTCGGTACTTAAAAATACCCATAGGCAATGCTTTAAAATTTCTAACTGCTTACATGTTTTGAGTTACAGAGGAGGTCTAGGGCTAGAATTATTGCTCTTTCTCTAACATTCGGGGCGACATCTCACATGTGTGGTTTCAACACCGTTTTCATATGTGGGCGGGACTTATGTATGCGTTCGTTTCTGCGTGCGACACTTTTTGAAAAAAAAAAAAATTGATCACTTTTATTCCTATTACAAGGAGTGTAAATATCCCTTGTAATATGAATATGGCATGACAGGACCTCTTTACAGTGAGATATGGGGTCAATAAGACCCCACATCTCACCTCTAGGCTGGGAACCCTCAAAGCAAAAGAAAAATAAAATGATCACAGATTCCCAGCCGACGCGGCACCCTTTTTTTTGAACGCAGAGGCTGGGCGTGACATTATAACATCACGCCCGGCCTCCGACAATCATAGAGACTCTGGCGACCATCTGGTCTGCCGGAAATCTCTATGGTGGACATCCGGCGCCGGCGGATCCGTTCTCCGACTCACCGATTGCAGAGGTGAGTCGGTAGAAGCACCGCAGGGTGGCAGGAGGTGGGGACATCCCCTCTTGCTGCTCGTAAGAACGACCAAGCGGCTGACCCGCTGCTATGATCGTTCTTATGGTGTAGGGAATCGCCGGCTGAAAACGACTATCTGAATGATGTCTCTAGCTGCAGGCATCATTCAGATATACCCCCACAAACCCAGGACGTCCTACGGTCAGCAAGTGGTTAATACAAGAGGAGGGGGGTTTCATTGAAAGGATTTCTTCAGTCCAGTCTGAGCTGACATTGGCTTCCCACCTGAACACGTCACAGAGCAGTGTATCCATCTCATCAACTATCAGCGCCTTGTCTTAGCTTCTGACCACAAACCCCTCTGGATCTCAGTCTGAGATGATTTTAGAGCCACAGAAGGACAACATGTCAGAGGCACCATTCTATAAGGAAGAAATCTTTCAGAACTGACCATGTGCATTTTTTTATTATTAATTCTATATTCATGTTTGCTGCTCACAGATAATTTTCTTTATTTTACTCCAACAATATTTCTTTATATTTTTTAGATGACAAGTCTGGACTATTTCCAGGGGTTGAACAAGACCCCTGCCTGGTACATGGGGGATGTAACTTGTACATATATAAGTAGTTACTCCTCCTGTGCACTGGGTGGTGCTCTTGAATTTTCTCCATACACAAAAATACCCGCTGATCCTGCCAGAAATCCAGTGAGCTCCTAAATTCCTGTTTGAACTGACAACCCTGGAGGAGTTATGCAATTAGGAAAATGTCTTGATGGGTGGATGTCAGTCTGGAGGAGTGGGTGTAAATATTATCTATATATATTTTTTTTAAGTATATTGAGAAGATAGTGTGTTTTTCTTTTCTCCCTTTTCTCTTTCCTTTAGAGCCCTTTCATACCGACAGCGCGGCACTTTTCCGTCATTTTAGAGGTACTTTTCTGCCACTAGCGGCGCACTTTTAACCCCCGCTAGCGTCCGAATATAGGGTTAAAAGTGCCACTACCACGGCACATTGCAGGGCGCTTCGCGCGCTGCCCATTGATTTCAATTGGCAGGGGTCCTTTAGGAGTGGTGTATACATTGCTACTAAAGTGCCCCAAAGATATGCTGCTTGCAGGACTTTTTTGAACATCCTGACAGTGCAGTGCCCCAGTGTAAAAGCACTTCTAGGTAAAAGAAAAAAAAAATAAAAAAACACACAAAGGTCCTGCAAGGCCTATATGAAATATAAATTGCTTGTGAAATAAACAACTCTGTAATTCCTCCTGTACAATAATAGTGTGGATTACTGTAGATGTGAGATTCATAGGGAGGTTGAATAAGATAGAAGAGGAGGCAATATAAATTGAAATCCCAGTCTACAGTATAAGGCCAATGAACATATAGCCACTCTGCATCCAAATGACCACCCACAAATTAAAAATAAATAAATAAAAAGAGTAAAGGTGGTGGGTAGTGATGAACCAACCACACCTGGGGGGTGGTTGAACAGGGTTCGGTGAACAGGTTTGTGTGCCTAATTTGAATCCCTTTGAAGTCAATGGGAGCCGAATGTTAAAAATACATTTCTGGACATTTCCTGACCTAATAGGCAAGAGAATGTCAAACAAATGAGATGGGGGTTGGGCACTGACCTTGGAGACATGTACCAAAGCAATTTTTTTAATGCCATTAGTTGCAGAACTGGGCACTGCCCTTAGGGACATACAGCAAAGAAAAAAAAATCTAAAAATTCAGTTTTGTTGGGAAGAGCTTTAATAAACGCTTATTTAAACATTACAAATGCAAACCCCCCATTAAACATCATGTCTGGGGTTGTGTTGCCACAAAATCCCTTTAATCCAGGACACATATTAATTAAACAGTAGGGATGAGCTTCGTGTTCGAGTCGAACCCATGTTCGACTCGAACATCGGCTGTTCGATCGTTCGCCGAATTGCGAACGTTATGGGCCGTTCGCGCTAAATTCGTGTGGCGCGTCACGGCCCATAATTCACTGCGGCATCGCAGTGCATTGCTGGCTGATGATTGGCCAAGCATGCACTATGACCCGCATGCTTGGCCAATCACAGCGCCGTCAGTAGAGAGAGCTGTAATTGGCCAAAGCCAGGGTGGCTTTGGCCAATTATGGCTCAGGGGATTTAGTACACACCCCACACTATATAAGGCCGCCTGCACGGCGGCCCTGTGTAGTGTGTGTTCCGGTGTGCTGAGAGATAGAGAGAGAGAGAGACAGTGTCCTTTGATTTGAGTTAGCTAGATTAGGCAGAACAGTCAGTCAGTTAGCTGCACTTACAGTGTATTGTGTATATATATGCATCCCAGGTGTTGCATATATATATATACACTGTATTCAGTTTAGCTAGATCCGTTCCTGTTATCTTCTATCTAGACTATTTACATTTAATGCAGTGCGTCCTGCTCACAGTGTTCAGCTAGATCCGTTCCTGCAATTTACATTTAGTGCAGTGTGTCCTGCTCACAGTGTTCAGCTAGATCCGTTCCTGCTATTTACATTTAGTGCAGTGCGTCCTGCTCACAGTGTTCAGCTAGATCCGTTCCTGCTATTTACATTTAGTGCAGTGCGTCCTGCTCACAGTGTTCAGCTAGATCCATTCCTGCTATTTACATTTAGTGCAGTGCGTCCTGCTCACAGTGTTCAGCTAGATCCGTTCCTGCTATTTACATTTAGTGCAGTGCGTCCTGCTCACAGTGTTCAGCTAGATCCGTTCCTGTTATCTTCTAGACTATTTACATTTAGTGCAGTGCGTCCTGCTCACAGTGTTCAGCTAGATCCGTTCCTGCTATTTACATTTAGTGCAGTGCGTCCTGCTCACAGTGTTCAGCTAGATCCGTTCCTGTTATCTTCTAGACTATTTACATTTAGTGCAGTGCGTCCTGCTCACAGTGTTCAGCTAGATCCGTTCCTGTTATCTTCTAGACTATTTACATTTAGTGCAGTGCGTCCTGCTCACAGTGTTCAGCTAGATCCGTTCCTGTTATCTTCTAGACTATTTACATTTAGTGCAGTTGCGTCCTGCTCACAGTGTTCAGCTAGATCCGTTCCTGTTAAATTCCTACTGACAGGCAGGCTTGTCTGGTTACAGTATATAAAGCTACCTGAAGAAAATTACAGGTGTTCTATTTGATCCTATTAGTACCACGGTCAGGCAGCTAGACTATTTACATTTAGTACAGTGCGTCCTGCTCACAGTGTACAGCTAGATCTGTTCCTGTTATCTTCCTACTGACAGGCAGGATTGTCTGGTTACAGTATATAAAGCTACCTGAAGAAAATTACAGGTGTTCTATTTGATCCTATTAGTACCACGGTCAGGCAGCTAGACTATTTACATTTAGTACAGTGCGTCCTGCTCACAGTGTTCAGCTAGATCCGTTCCTGTTATCTTCCTACTGACAGGCAGGCTTGTCTGGTTACAGTATATAAAGCTACCTGAAGAAAATTACAGGTGTTCTATTTGATCCTATTAGTACCACGGTCAGGCAGCTAGACTATTTACATTTAGTACAGTGCGTCCTGCTCACAGTGTACAGCTAGATCCGTTCCTGTTATCTTCCTACTGACAGGCAGGCTTGTCTGGTTACAGTATATAAAGCTACCTGAAGAAAATTACAGGTGTTCTATTTGATCCTATTAGTACCACGGTCAGGCAGCTAGACTATTTACATTTAGTACAGTGCGTCCTGCTCACAGTGTTCAGCTAGATCCGTTCCTGTTATCTTCCTACTGACAGGCAGGCTTGTCTGGTTACAGTATATAAAGCTACCTAAAGAAAATTACAGGTGTTCTATTTGATCCTATTAGTACCATGGTCAGGCAGCTAGACTATTTACATTTAGTACAGTGCGTCCTGCTCACAGTGTACAGCTAGATCCGTTCCTGTTATCTTCCTACTGACAGGCAGGCTTGTCTGGTTACAGTATATAAAGCTACCTGAAGAAAATTACAGGTGTTCTATTTGATCCTATTAGTACCACAGTCAGGCAGCTAGACTATTTACATTTAGTACAGTGCGTCCTGCTCACAGTGTTCAGCTAGATCCGTTCCTGTTATCTTCCTACTGACAGGCAGGCTTGTCTGGTTACAGTATATAAAGCTACTTGAAGAAAATTACAGGTGTTCTATCCCAGCTTAGTGCAGCTACAGGCCATTAGTATGTCTGGAAGGCCAAGAAGGAGAGGCAGACAGTCACAAGCCAATAAGAGAGGGCAAGCAGGCTCTGTGTCTAGTGCTGGTCGTGGAGACGGTGCATCCTCATCAGCACGTGGCCATGGGACACGCTTGGCCTTTTTTTCGGCAGCTGGCCGTGTTGAGCCGCAACATGCGGAAGACTTGGTCGAGTGGATGACCAAGCCGTCCTCATCCTCCTCATCCTCTCTCACCCATGCCCAGGGTGCTTTGTCTGGCAAAGCAGCGGCCTCTTCCCTCAGCTCAATGTCATCAGTGACTCCTTCCCTAGCTCCACCATGTCCTCATGAGGATTCCCTCGAACTGTTTGACCACAGTGTTGGGTACATGCTCCAGGAGGATGCCCAGCGTTTGGAAGGCTCTGATGACGATACTGAGCTCGATGAAGGCAGTAACATGAGCGCGGACAGAGGGGGTGCCCAAGAAGGACAGCAATCTGGCAGTCATGCTCCCCCTGCTGCAGCATACTGCCAGGTTTGCTCCAGTGATGAGGAGGGAGGGGATGATGAGGTCACTGACTCAACGTGGGTGCCTGATAGGAGAGAGGAGGAGGAGGAGGAGGAGGAGGAGGAGGAGGCGGCAGCACATCACATACGAGGCAGGATGCCCTCCAGGGGCCAGCCTAAGGGCAGCACATTGACTGCATCACACCCCAAAGCTCCACATGTGCAGGGCGCTGCAGTCTCTGCGCGTTATTCAAAAAGTTCTTTGGTGTGGGCCTTTTTTGAGACGAGTGCATCAGATCGCACCGCTGCTATTTGCAACATATGTCTCAAGCGTATCTCGCGTGGCCAAAACATCTCCCGCTTGGGTACCACATGCTTGACCAGACATATGTTGACCTGCCATGCAGTTCGTTGGCAAGCGTATCTAAAAGACCCACACCAAAGAACAAAGAGGATCTCTCCTTGCTCCTCATCAGCTGAGATTTCCAACCCCACTAGACCTTCAGTCCTCTCTGAGACCTGCAGTGAGAGGAATGAAGGTGTAGAATTAGGTGTGTCACAGCCAAGTACTTGTGGGCAATCTGCTTTTGGTACACCGACGTCAGATTGTACCAGGCAAATTTCCCTGCCCCAGCTGCTGCACCGCCGAAAGAAGTTTGCTCCCAGCCATCCACATGCCCAGCGGTTGAATGCTAGCTTGGCAAAATTGCTAGCACTTCAACTGCTGCCTTTTCAGTTGGTAGACTCTGCCCCCTTCCGTGAGTTTGTGGAATGTGCGGTTCCTCAGTGGCAGGTACCCAACCGCCACTTTTTCTCACGGAAGGCGATTCCGGCTCTCTACCGGCATGTGGAAGGCAATGTCCATGCCTCGCTGGACAGGGCGGTCAGCGGTAAGGTGCATATTACCGCTGACTCATGGTCCAGCAGGCATGGACAGGGACGTTACCTAAGTTTCACAGCGCATTGGGTGACTCTGCTGGCAGCTGGGAAGGATGCAGGACAAGGTGCAGTAGTGTTGGAGGTTGTTCCGCCACCACGCCTCCAAAATGCTGATTGTGACACACCTCTCTCCTCCACCCCCTCCTCTTCTTCTTCCTCCATGGCCTCTTCCTCGGAACCAGCGGTGCTCCGTAGGCGTTCAAGGGGCTACGCAAGTACGCAGGCCAAAAGATGCCATGCGGTGCTTGAGCTGGTGTGCTTGGGGGACAGGAGCCACACTGGGGCAGAGGTTCTGTCAGCTCTGCAGGGGCAGGTTCAGAGGTGGTTGACGCCACGCCAACTTAAGGCAGGAATGGTGGTTTGCGACAATGGCACCAACCTCCTCTCTGCCCTCCGACAGGGACAAATGATCCATGTGCCCTGTTTGGCTCACGTCCTTAACTTGGTGGTGCAGCGGTTCTTGGGCAGGTACCCGGGCTTACAGGATGTCCTGAGGCAGGCCAGGAAAGTCTGTGTGCATTTCCGCCGGTCATATAATGCCAGTGCTCGGCTGACGGACCTCCAAAAGGAGTTTAACCTGCCCAAGAACCGCCTAATCTGTGACATGCCCACCAGGTGGAACTCAACGTTGGCCATGCTGCAGCGGCTGCACACGCAGCAGAGGGCCATCAATGAGTACCTGTGCGACTATGGCACCAGGACAGGGTCAGGGGAGCTTGGTTTTTTTTCCCCACGCCAGTGGGCCATGATCAGGAATGCATGCACTGTCCTGTCACCATTCGAGGAGGCCACGAGGATGGTGAGCAGTGACAGTGCATGCATCAGTGACACTGTCCCCCTTGTCCACCTGTTGGAGCACACGCTGCGTGGAATAATGGACAGGGCACTTGAGGCAGAACAGAGGCAGGAAGAGGAGGACTTCCTTAGCTCTCAAGGCCCCCTTTATCCAGACAGTGTTCCTGCGTGCCCGCCGATCACACAGGAAGAGGACGAGGAGGAAGAGGAGGAGGAGGAAGATTGTGTCAGTATGGAGGTGGAGCCTGGCACTCAGCATCAGCAGCAGTCTTTAAGGGATCAGTCCCAAGAAACACATGGACTTGTACGTGGCTGGGAGGAGGTGGCTGCGGACCATGTCGTTCTTAGTGACCCAGAGGACTCCGGACCGAATGCCTCAGCAAACCTACGCTGCATGGCCTCCCTGATCCTGCAAAGCCTGCGTAAGGATCCTCGTATTCGTGGTATCAAGGAGAAGGACCAATACTGGCTGGCAACCCTCCTTGATCCATGTTACAAGGGTAAGGTTGCGGACCTTATCTTGCCATCGCAGAGGGAGCAGAGGATGAAACATCTTCGGGAGGCCTTGCAGAAAGGTCTGTGCAACGCGTTCCCAGAGACTGGGAGGTTACAAACTCCTGTTTCTGGACAACGTGTTGCTGAGGCTTCGGTCAGTCAAAGAAGGAGCGGTGGAGAAGGTGGCCGTCTGACCGATGCGTTCAGACAATTTTTTGGTCCGCAGCCCCAAGGTATGATCGGTTCCAGCAACCATCGCCAGCGTCTGTTTTACATGGTGCAGGAATACCTAGGGGCAAGATCAGACTTGGACACTTTTCCCACCGAAAATCCTCTGGGTTACTGGGTCTTGAGGATGGATCACTGGCCAGAGCTTGCACAGTATGCAATTGAGCTACTGGCCTGTCCTGCATCCAGCGTTCTTTCGGAACGCACATTCAGTGCTGCTGGAGGCGTGGTAACCGATCACAGGGTGCGTCTGTCCACCGACTCGGTCGATCGGCTGACCTTCATAAAAATGAATGAGTCTTGGATCACCACCAGCTACCAAGCACCTGATGCTGATGTAACCGAATAATTTTTTTTGAAATCTCAGATCCCTTCAAAGACTGCCTATGCTGATGCTGAGTGACTATCCCTGAGTAATTATCCTCTTCCTCCTCAATCATCACGCTGATAGCTTGTAAGAACATTTTTGGTTCTGGGTGCCACCACCAGTGCCTAAGGCACAATTTTTCAGCCCCTGTTTAACAGGGGCGTGTAATTACAATTTTTGATGTAATACTTTGCAGCAGGGCTCGTTCCTGCATTCCAACTAGAGTGTCTGTGAGGGGTTGCAGTGTTGTGGCACCAGCACCAGTGCCTAGGGCCCAATTTTTCTGCCCCTGTCTAACAGGGGCGTGTAATTACAATTTTTGATGCAATGCTTTGCAGCAGGGCTCGTTCCTGCGTTCCAACTAGAGTGTCTGTGAGGGGTTGCAGTGTTGTGGCACCAGCACCAGTGCCTAAGGCCCAATTTTTCTGCCCCTGTCTAACAGGGGCGTGTAATTACAATTTTTGATGCAATACTTTGCAGCAGGGCTCGTTCCTGCGTTCCAACTAGAGTGTCTGTGAGTGGTTGCAGTGTTGTGGCACCAGCACCAGTGCCTAAGGCCCAATTTTTCTGCCCCTGTCTAACAGGGGCGTGTAATTACAATTTTTGATGCAATGCTTTGCAGCAGGGCTCGTTCCTGCGTTCCAACTAGAGTGTCTGTGAGGGGTTGCAGTGTTGTGGCACCAGCACCAGTGCCTAAGGCCCAATTTTTCTGCCCCTGTCTAACAGGGGCGTGTAATTACAATTTTTGATGCAATACTTTGCAGCAGGGCTCGTTCCTGCGTTCCAACTAGAGTGTCTGTGAGTGGTTGCAGTGTTGTGGCACCAGCACCAGTGCCTAAGGCCCAATTTTTCTGCCCCTGTCTAACAGGGGCGTGTAATTACAATTTTTGATGCAATACTTTGCAGCAGGGCTCGTTCCTGCGTTCCAACTAGAGTGTCTGTGAGGGGTTGCAGTGTTGTGGCACCAGCACCAGTGCCTAAGGCCCAATTTTTCTGCCCCTGTCTAACAGGGGCGTGTAATTACAATTTTTGATGCAATACTTTGCAGCAGGGCTCGTTCCTGCGTTCCAACTAGAGTGTCTGTGAGGGGTTGCAGTGTTGTGGCACCAGCACCAGTGCCTAAGGCCCAATTTTTCTGCCCCTGTCTAACAGGGGCGTGTAATTACAATTTTTGATGCAATACTTTGCAGCAGGGCTCGTTCCTGCGTTCCAACTAGAGTGTCTGTGAGGGGTTGCAGTGTTGTGGCACCAGCACCAGTGCCTAAGGCCCAATTTTTCTGCCCCTGTCTAACAGGGGCGTGTAATTACAATTTTTGAAGCAATAATTTGCAGCAGGGCTCGTTCCTGCGTTCCAACTAGAGTGTCTGTGAGGGGTTGCAGTGTTGTGGCACCAGCACCAGTGCCTAAGGCCTAATTTTTCAGCTCCTGTTCAACAGGGGCATGTAATTACAATTCTTGATCTAATATTTCACAGCAGGGCCCTGTGAGGGCTTACAGTGTTGTGGCCACAGCAACACCTAAGGCCCAAATTTCTGCTGAGTATATAGGGCAGGACCCTACTTTCAAACATCTAACTTACAAACGACTCCTACTTGCAAACGGAAGGAGACAACAGGAAGTGAGATGAAATCTACCCCTAGGAAGGGAAATTCTCTCCTGTAAGAGTTAATATGGGAAAACAATTTCTCCTTTCCACTGATGCTTTCCAATCCTTGTTCCACAAAAAAACCCAAATTTTCAAAAAACATTTTTCATTGGGACAAAAAAGTGAGGTGAAATCTTCTGAAGAGGAGGAAAGACAGCAAAACAAATGTCACAGGGGTGATAACCCTTCCCTATGTTTTCCAAAAAGCTTAGAAAAGATTTTTTGGCTGGAGCTAAACACGTTAAAAATGTTCAAAATTACAAACAGATTCTACTTAACAACAAACCTACAGTCCCTGTCTTGTTTGCACCGCCTGTATACTGCTGTTCAGAGTATATAGGGCCTGGTGGCCCCACACCTTTCCTTATTTTAATTTGGGTGCGGGGTTCCCCTTAATATCCATACAAGACCCAAAGGGCCTGGTAATGGACTGGGGGGTACCCATGCCGTTTGTCTCACTGATTTTCATCCATATTGCCAGGACCCGACATTACATTAAACCCGCAAGCAGTTTTAAATGAGATTTTTTCCTTTAAAAATGACATTTGGTGCAGGGACTGTTCTAAACATGGGAAACACGCGTCACTTTACAGGCATACTATAGACACCCCCCAGGTACGATATTTAAAGGAATATTTCACTTTTTTTTTTTTTACTTTAAGCATCATTAAAATCACTGCTCCCGAAAAAACAGCCGTTTTTAAAAGTTTTTTTTGCATTGATACATGTCCCCTGGGGTAGGACCCGGGTCCCCAAACCCTTTTTAGGACAATACCATGCAAATTAGCCTTTAAAATGAGCACTTTTGATTTCGAACGTTCGAGTCCCATAGACGTCAATGGGGTTCTAACGTTCGTGCGAACTTTCGGTCCGTTCGCGGGTTCTGGTGCGAACCGAACCGGGGGGTGTTCGGCTCATCCCTATTAAACAGGTTCTGAGGCTGATTTAATGCAGATAAGGCACCAAATGAGTTTAATTACCACCTTAATCAACCGCAGAACCTGTGTAATTATTGTGTGTCCTGGATTAAAGGGATGATGTGGCAACCCTAGTCTGGGGGTGACCTGACCCTGCTTGTGAAGTGTTGTATCTGTACAATGTATGCAACCTACTACAGGAACACCAACATTTACAAAAAGAAAGCACAATATAATTGCAGTAAATAATGATCGTTCCCAGCAGCTTTGTTCTGTTTTCAACCACTTTGTACCCGGAGCAATTCTGACACTTCTCCTAACATTTAAAAAATCATCATTTTTTTTGCTAGAAAATTACTCAAGACCCCCAAACACACACACATACATATATATATATATATATATATATATATATATATATATATATATATATATATATACATATACCGTATTTGTCGGCGTATAACACGCGCCGGTGTATAACAAGCACCCAAGTTAAGGAGGGAATTTTAAGGAAAAAAACTTTTAGGAGTAAAGTATAAGGAAGAAAAACTTACATTAAAATGCCCATCAATGCAGCGTTATCCATCTGTGTCCATCTGCAGCCTTGTCAGTGTCAGTGCAGCCTTGCCCCAGTGTCCACTGCAGCCTTGTCAGTGCAGCTTTGCCCCAGTGCAGCCTTGTCAGTGCAGCCATGTCAGTGCAGCCTTGTCAGTGCAGCCTTGTCAGTGCAGCCATGTCAGTGCAGCCTTGTCAGTGCAGCTTTTCTCCAGTGCAGCCTTGCCCCAGTGCAGCTTTGCCCCCATGCAGCCTTGCCCCCCCCGTGCAGCCTTGCCCCCGTGCAGCTTTGTGGGATCGCCGTGATCCCTGCCGTCATACACAGCCCTGTGTAAATTTAAATATGGCGCCGAGACTGCAGGGACTCGGCGGAGCGCTGATACACATAGCCGAGAGTCCTCGGGTTTTCGCAGCGCCGCTTACAGTCCCGCCCAGTTCCGCCCTATGGGCGGGACTGTAAGCGGCGCCGAGAAAACCCGAGGACTCTCGGCTATGTGTAGCTCCGCTCCGCCGAGTCCCTGCAGTCTCGGCGCAGTATTTGAATTTCCACACGGCTGTGTTTGTCGGCGGCGATCGCGGCAATTGCCGCGATCGATTCGATCACACACAATTGGGGGGGGATCAGCCTATAACACGCACCCATGATTTTCCCCTGATTTTCAGGGGAAAAAAGTGCTTGTTATATGCCGATAAATACGGTATATATATATATTTATATATATATATATATATATATATATATATATATATATATATATATATATATATATATATATATATAGATAGATAAATAGATAGATAGATAGATAGCAAACATTTTTGGGAAAAAAACACTTTTATGAATAAAAAAAAAAAACAACAACTCTAAAGTGAAAGATAATGCTAGGCCAAGTAAATAGATACCTAACATCTTAAAATTGTGCACACTCCTGGGATGGGACCAAGCTTTTCTACTTAAAAATCTCCATCAGCTACGCTTTAACATATTTTACAGCTTACAAGTTTAGAGTCCCAGAGAAGGTCTAGAGCTAGAAATATTGCTTTAATTCTAATGTTTGCAGCGTTACCTCACATGTAAGGTTTGAATGTAGTTTAAGTGTACGGGTGCAACCTACGTATGCGTTTGTTTCTGTATGCGAGCACACAGGGATGGCGGGGGTTATTTTTACACTTTCCCTTTTAATTTTTACATTTTTGATCACTTTTATTTTTATTACAAGGATAGTAAACATCCTTTGTAAAAGGAATATTGCATGACAGGTCCTCTTTATGGAGAAATGTGGGGTCTATAGGACCCCACATCTCTCCTCTAGGCTGAAAAGCCTGAGATTTAAAAAAAAAAAAAAAAAATTAACAAAAAAAGACAGTGTTTACATCTGCTGGTGCCGGAAGTGACGTCATGGCATTGCTTCCAGCCCCTGAGAGTCATAGAGATGACGGGGCACCATGTGGTCTTTGGTCAGCTCTATGGTAAACTTCCGCAACTGGCCGGTTCATTCTCTGGCTCGTCCATCGCACGGGCGAGATGGAGAAGCACCAGAAGGCGGTGTGCGGGGGGACGTCCCCTGCCGCCACCTGTAGAAACAATCAAGCGGTGAAACAGCTGCTATGAATGTTTATATTGTGCAGGGAATTGCCTGCTGAAAAGAATAGCTGGATGATGCCTGCAGCTGCACCCATCATTCAGATATCACCACTTCAAATCCCCAACGTCATATGACGTAAACCCGGGTGAAGTAATTAAACAACTGGGGATTCCAGTCATCTATACCAGACCCTATATAAGGATGGAGATGTTAATGGGAAGCCCCACAAAAAACACAGGGGGTCTCCCCCAATTTATAGCAGACCCTTCAGTTCCTGCCTCTGGGATATACATAAAGTGCCGCAGTGGCGCTGTCATTTACTAAGGAAAACTGTTGCTCAAACCAGCAAATGATATGTGATTGACCTCTGCATTGTGTTAAAGCATAATGACCCCTCCAAGGGTCTGCTGTGTATTTTAGGAGGCGTGTTTGAGTTAGAGGTGTCTGTGTGGGTTTTGTTTGTTTTTTTTTGTTTTGTTTTTTTAAATAAACTGCCAATGAATGTCCTTTTGTTGGAAATTTAAATGGTATCATGTATTCTTTGTAAATTTCTTTGTAAATAGCACATCCTACAATGAGAATGACAAAAAAAATACCTAGGACCCCCCCCACCCCAAAGAAAAAAAAAAAAAAATTATACTTACCTAACAGTAATTTTCCTTTCCTGATGCAAGCATGACAGCATATACGTGTGGTTAGGCTCCGCCCCCTGCCCCATCACAGGACCAGTTATACTATAATACTATACTATATACAAGCCACATTGCCCCGGCACCCCCCAAGCCATCGATGAGGGCCCCCCTCACCTACCTTCCACCCACCAGACTGGATAAACGCTATGAGGTGCCGCGTTGCACTTAGCAGCCCAGAAAGAAAACACACAGGAACTGAATCCACCGGATGTGACGTCGGCAACCTGGAACTCGAGCGGACGCTTAACCCGGCTGTGAATGGAGGGCTATATAGCCCCGGACTCCTCTCACAGATCCAGCCTGGCCTCCAGCCAGCCTTTCAGCATAGTGCACCCCCTTAGGAGCCACAGATAAACTGGAACCCCCCACTCCTGCACAGCCAGGCACACTGAATTTCACAGGCACTCCCAGGAAGATTCAGAGAACAGTCTGTGACTTTGTTTTTGTTAATTATTAAGGGTTAATAACTTGGATAGGGATGGGAGATTATGGGATGCCCACTTGAATTCAACAACAAAACTTAAGGGACATTCTTATTTTATACATGTCTCTATATACAGCTCCAACTTCTTTCTTCAACACACACTTGCTTGTTCCAGCTATGTCACTCTATGATGATCTGACAGCCTCCAGTCAAATGTAACCACAGCCCCTTACAGGCAGGGACTCGCAGCCCCTATGAGTGTAGAACAGTGGAGTGACACAGCTTATACTTTCACATCAATTCCTTTCTGTGGCCACTGATCCCAGCACCACCGCTTCAGGTACTGCCAACCCACCTGGCTACATCTGCATCTTTCATTAGCCCTCCAGGCTAACTTCTCCACAGCAGCCTACCAAACTGACTCTCACCAGCCCACCCAGCTGACTCTCAAGAGATCTCCTAGGAAAAGGTTGAAGACTTAAGCACAGCACAGTAATCAGGCAGAACTGTCTAGATGTGGCAGTCTTCCCTCTTATTAGCCCCCAGTAGTGGTGACCTACTCACGCTCTCCTCTTTCCTGCTCCCGTGTCTCCAGGAAGGGCTTCCTCAGAGTGTTATGGCAAGATACTTCCAGCACCTGAGCCCCAGCCCAAGGTCACCCCCCCAGACTAGGGAGTACCCCTCAGAGCCTCCGACAGCCTTCACAGCACTATATCTTTCACCCGACTCTCCTGCTGGCATGGCCCATGTCTATTTAGGAGGTTGATGTCAAGTGAAGATTGTTTACCCCTAGAAGCAGTGTATGCTTCATGTACTAAAGGTGTGGGATATCATTTTTCATTTAACTTTTGTTTCAGGAGGTGACCTTGTGACAAGTATTTGTTATGTGTACAATTATGTTTAAATCAATGAAATTGACTTTTTGGGATGTTGGCTGTCCACATAGAATGGTAGTGGCTATGGAATTGTAGAAAATAATTGTCTGTGGTTGTTTTAACAATTGTTTGCATATATAGTCTGCTTCGCATGGCACAATTTTAAATCCAAAAAGGTCAGATTGGATCGCATACAGATGTAAATGAGAGGCCTAGGGTGTTTGGAGTTCCAATATGTAACAGATTTCTCTACAAAGAATCGCAGGCCATCTCAAATGAAGATATCATCAATAGAACAAATAAAAAAAACAAAAGACGATATTTCTTGAATAGGGGTTGTTGTTCCAGATAGACTGGTGTTCCTATAGGTCCATGGTCAAATTTGCATAGCTAGGGGCAAAATTTGCCCCCATAGCTGTGCCCTGTATTTGTAAAAAATAGTCACCTTATAAGGAAAAATAGTTGTGTGTAAAAACACACAAAAAGATAAGTGGCTTTGGGCTTGTCTGAGATTTGAGTGGGTCTTGGATGAGAAAGTATTGCTCTGCTCTACGTCTGAACTCATGGGTGATTGAGGTATATAGGGAATTAACATCAAGGGATACCCACAGATATGGTGGTTCCCAGGTATGTTTTCAAGATGTCTACAAGGTGGATACCATCATATGTGTTTGTGTGTGTTCTATATATACACACACACACAGTATAACAAGTGTTGAGGGTGGAGTGCACATGCTCCAATGTAGCAGTGCTAAGCAATCAGACCCTTCCACAGGCCATATATATAGAGAAAATCAGATGGGATTGCTGCACTTACACATTATTAGAAAAAGATATAAATTCAAATTCCATTCAGTGTTAAAAACATGATAGTTTTGGGCTATACAGATAGCGCCCTTCAGAATAAGACACATGCAATGATAGTGATCTTTACAAGCTTATCTATCTATCTATCTATCTATCTATCTATCTATCTATCTATCTATCTATCTATCTATCTATCTATCTATATATATATAGTTATATATAATGTGGGAAGATTTAGCTCGTGGGGATCACCTTTTCTGAAGGACAGCCAGCAAATGGGCATTTTCTAAAAAATCTGGCGGATGCCAGGTTTATTTACAAGGATTTTTGCAAAATAAAAATTAACAAAACAGTAAATAAAGTAAATCCTTGCCGTCCGGCGCTAACTAAACCGTCTCCTCTCTAGACAGTGCAGGGCTGGTCCCGTCACCCACAAAATATGCGGTAAAGCAAACCTTATAGTCCAATAGCCAGAGCTCCTCTCATTCAGGTTCCTTCCTGAGACTCAAAACCAGAGCCTTGTTGAGCTCTCTTCCTGGTTTTTTAAAGTCCACCAGGGTGTGGGCTCAAGTGGACCAGAACATCCAGACCGGAATCTAGCCTGCCACATAGGCTGGAAAAACCCGGGCCGGATTCTGATTCAATCCCTTACAACAGAACGAATGTGAGGTGAAATATAGCGATTATCCACTATATCGCCTCACATACCGTCACTATTTATATATATATATATATATATATATATATACACCCTCTTCTCTCATATGGGATTATAGGTCATTCAGGTGCTATCGCCTTTCTCATTACATTCGATATGCACTAAAGAAGAACAAACACAAATAGTGAAAGTATGTGTGTATATATATATATATATATATATTCACTATAAGGGTTTGTTCTTCTTTAGTGCATGATTGATCCCATATGAGAGAAAAGTGTGTGTGTGTGTGTATATATATACTTAAGATCATTGTATGTGTCTGATTCTGAAGAAGGACACCATCGGTAAAGCCCGAAACCGTTATGCTTTTAACACTGAATGGAATTTGAATTGATATATTTTTCTAATACATTTTAAGTGCATCAATCCCATCTGATTATACATATGTATACTGATAGGTTCTGGGCCAGGAGCTGGAGGAAGTGACGCTTTCCTTGGCTGCAACAATGGGACAACACCTGGGGGGGATTTTGAAGACTTTTGTGGATTTTGGGTAGGTGGTAAATATAATGCCCTGTACACAGATCCGTCGGAAAAAATCCATGGATTTTGTTGTCGGAATGTGTGATCGTGTGTACGGGGCATATGGCATAATATAGCATTCTATTTTCAAAAAAGAGACTCCTGCCTTGTTGATGATGCCCTCACTTGGTGCATTGTTGACCAATGTTTATGCTTCCTCACTATACTGGGATAGGGTATCATATTGTAGTCAAATATAGTTGTTGGTATCCGATATTAGATTATATGTGCTTCTTTAGGGTTTGATCCCTGTCTTGTACAACAATCCCTCCACTTTTGTCAGCTGGTTAGATATGATACTGAAATGATTAGATAGACTGTTGAGAGCTAGTTTTTCTTTTGGGGTGAGATTGGAATATGCAGGAGAGTGAGTAGAGGTTTGTAGGATCTCAGAGTAGACCTCTTGGTAGAAATTTTGCATGTAAGGTCTCTTCACATGCATAGGGTTAAAGATAGATTTAGTTCTAATTGCTGTGTGTTGTACTGGAGGAGAGGTGTGAGTAAGGCTACATACACTTAATTGTCATCTGTGTAAAGGTCCTCCAAGTGCACTAGTAGGCACGTAGAATCTCGTGAATTGTCATGTGTAATATCAGTAGTGATTAGGTCTATACCAGGATTTGGCTTCTTTTTTTTTTTTCAAAATCTTTTTATTGGTTTTTAAAAAGAGAAACAAAAACAGATAAAGAGAACAAACAGTTAAACATACATTGGTCTAATATGATGTCTATGTGATCCTTGCAGGAATCACGCTGTCACCTTATTCATGAAGAATATATTATGACATCAGTCATAGCGGTACAGTTTACTGGGCCATGGTGGTGCTATGTGCAGTTGTACATGGTAAAATAGCATATTGTAGATTATTGTGTACACCTGGCACCCGCTTGGGAGCTACTTTGTGATTGGGGTCTACTGAGAGGCCTCTGAAGCGGTGGAGGAATCTGCCAGCCACTTAGACCAGACTTTGCTATATTTGTTGGGGCAGCCTCTGTTGTCATATGTGTCTTTATACAGAGGTAAGCTATTGTTAATTAATTGTTTCCACAGGGAGAGAGGAGGGGGGGGGTTGGTTTGCGCCAACTAAGGGCTATAGCTTTACGGGCATAGAACAGGAGCAATCCCACCAGTGTGCGTCCCTCCATCGTAGGAATTAGTTGTTCTACCAGGCCTAGTATGCAGATTGACATTGATGGTTGTAGTGGCACAGAGGTGATTTGTGTGATAAAGTCCAATATCTCCCTCCAGTATCCGACAATTGCCGGACAGGTCCAGAAGATGTGGGCGAAGTCCCCAGGAGTCCCACCACATCTCCAACACCTGGGAGGGGAGTCGGGGTTCATTTTGTGTAGTCTGTGAGGGGTAAAATATGCCCGATGGACTATCTTGAATTGGATCAGGCGATCTCTCAGAGAGACCAGGGAGCTAAATGGGAAATCCCATATGTCATCCCAGTCATCGTTGTCAAAATTGGGGATGTCATGGGACCATTTAGATCTTAGCTTTTCCATAGTCGGGAGGGAGGTGACAGTCAGGTGTGAATATAATTGAGAAGTGGGTTTTTTCGCACAATCTGATCTAAGAAGGTCCTCCAGTGAAGATTGGACTAGTTGAGGAGGGGAGTTGGAGAATTGGTGACTGAAGGCATGGGAGAGTTGAAGGAATCAGAAAAAATAGGACTGGGGTATATTAAAATCGGAGTTTAGTTTGGAGAGCGGGACTAGGGATTGATTGGAGATAATCTGTGCCACCGTTTTAATGTTAAATTTGGTCCAGGCATGAGGCTCAGGTAGTTTATCGATGTGCTCCAGGGTTGGGTTTATCCAAAGGGGAGCATTGGGTGAGATTGCCTGTTGAGGGTATTTTTCTAATTTGAGACCTGCCCCCCATGCACGCAGTGTAGTGCGCATGGAGGGTGTCAGTGGATAAGGGGCTCGAGGGCCTCGAAAAAGCAAAAATTTGAGCGCCTCTAGGGATCCCAACACTGCCGTCTCGGCCATGGTAGCTGGATTGGAGGTGTCCGGATTGAGCCACCAAGCAGCTGTTACTAGCTGGGCGGCCAGATAGTACTTGTATAGATCCGGACACGCCAAGCCACCCTGGGAGGTCGGGCGTATCAGTGTTGACCAGCTGTATCTGGGGGATTGGGACCCCCATAGGAAAGAGGCGAGGAGGCGATGTAGTTGTTTGAAAAAGGATTTAGGAACCCACTGTGGAGAGTGGCGAAATAAGTATGTAAATTTGGGGAGTATTTTCATTTTAAACAAATTAATGCGTCCCAACAGTGAAAGAGGCAACGATTCCCACGCCTTCAGCCGTTGCCGAGTCTCCTGAACCACCGGGGACAAGTTGAGGGGTAAGAACTCAGAAGCCTGCCTGGAGACCACCACCCCTAAGTATTTAAAATTCTCGACCCATTGTAGAGGGAATGTCCGTGGGAGCTGTGTCACGGGCTGCAGGATCCACGGGGAACAGGAGAGATTTTGTCCAGTTAACCCTGAGGCCCGTGACAGAGGAGAAGGAGTTGAGGACCTGCAGGGCTCCCTCGAGTGATGGACCCGCATCATTAAGGAAGAGTAGGAGGTCATCCGCATACAGGGCGACCCTCTCCTCCAGCCAGCCAACCCGCAGTCCCCTAATGTGAGGAGAGGTGCGAAGGGCCTCGGCAAGTGGCTCCATCGCGATGGCAAATAAGGCCGGAGAGAGAGGGCAGCCCTGCCGCGTGCCCCTGGATAGATGGAAGGACTGTGACAGGCCCCCTCCCAGCTTAATAGCCGAGGTGGGGTCACGGTAGAGGACCTTCATCCATTCAATGAAAATCAGGGGGAACCCCATCCTGGGAAGGACCTCCCAGAGAAAAGGCCACTCGACCGTGTCGAAGGCCTTCTCAATGTCCAGGGAGGCCACCACTCTAGATCCTTCATTGAGATGTTGTGCATGTATGTTGGTGAACAGACGCCTCAAGTTAACGTCTGTCGCTCTATTGGCCATGAAACCAGTCTGGTCAGTCTCAATGATAGATGGTAGTAGGGGCTGTAGTCTCGTGGTTAGTAATTTGGTGAGAATCTTGAAGTCTGTATTAAGTAGGGCGATTGGTCTGTAGGAGGCACAGGATGTGGGGTCTTTAGACACTTTATGAATGAGAATGACATGGGCATGGCCCATGGAAGCTGGGAGGGCACCATCAGTCAAACATTGGGAATAGAGCTGGGCCAATTTGGGGGCCAATAGGTCCCCATGAGTTTTGTAGAACTCAATGGGTAGTCCATCTGGGCCCGGAGACTTTCCCGCGGGAAAGGACCTAATCGCTTTCAGTACCTCCTCCGGGGTAATCGGCCTCACTAGGGATTCTCTCTCCCCATCAGACAACCAGCCAAGTGCCAAGGGGTCCAGCCAAGGTGCGAGGTCCCGCGACTGGAAGTCCGATGGTAGCACTGAAGTATAGAGAGAGCTGTAGTACTGACGGAAGGCTTCAAGTATGTCTGGCAAGGAAGAGGCCGACCCTCCCGAAGGGGACACCACACTAGAGATCACCGTCAGCGGTCTGTCATGTTGTGCAAGCATCGCCAGAAGGCGACCGTTGCGGTCTCCTTGTTCAAAGAACCGTTGTTTGTTGCGGTAAAGGTCAAGTCTGGTAACTTCGGTGAGGTGGAGGTGTAGCTCACGTTTTGCTGCATTGAGGGAGTCAAAGTGTGCGTCAGTGGGGTCAGCTGCATAGATGTCTGATTGGGATTGCGCAGTGGTCTGTAGGGCAGTAGTGGTAGCCGCTTGTTCTCTCCGGATCCCAGCAATAGAAGAAATGTATTGCCCTCTGGTAAAAGCCTTAAAGGCATCCCAGGTCACCGCTGTGGAGGAGGATCCCGTATTAAGATCCCAGTATTCCACTAAGCGTGGTGGAATGGTGTCTGCCAGGTCAGCATGAGAGATCTAATGGGTCCCCAGGCGCCAAAGGGAGGAGGAACGGGAGGATGGGGAACGAACGGTAAGGAGTAGGGGGCAGTGATCTGAGAGTCCGCTGGGCAAATATGAGGCATCAAGTACATCTGTCAGCATGCGGGAGGAAGTTTTATGTGTATTGGAGAAACAGGAGTATGCTCTGGTCGTGGGATGTTTCCATCTCCACACCTCAGATACACCTAGCGCCTCTGCCCATGAGAGCAAGTCAGTAGAGAATTGTTTTGGGGGGGTAGGTCTGTCCAGGTCCGGGGCCAGAATGGCGTTGAAATCACCCATTAATAACAGTCTAGCAGGGCAGTATGGAGTGATTTTCTCTAGAATGGTGTATAAGGTGGAGGAGGAAAAAGGAGGGGGAATGTATACACCTACTACAATATACCGGACACCCCAGACAGTGAACACTATTAGTACATATTTACCCTGGGGGTCAGTGTGAACATGTTCCATCACACATGGGAAGGATTTACTAATCAGGATTGTGACCCCTCTGGCATATGTGGAATAGGAAGCATGGAAGGCTCTCTGGATCCATGGCTTTTTCAGCGCCAGTAGTTTGCTGCCCATAAGGTGCGTTTCCTGTAAAATTACTATATGCGGGGAGTGCAATTTGAGGTACTTGAAGAGTACCGCTCTCTTAAATTTAGAATTGAGCCCCCGGACATTCCAGGACAGCGCACTGAAGGTGGGGGCGTCACGTCCTGTCATTGTGCGGAGGTCTGGCGGGGGAAGAAAGGAGGAGTGAAGCAGGTGCACGTGCACAGCTCAGGAGCAGCAAGGACCCAGGGAGCCTGTACCAGGTGGAATCATGACCTATGGAAGACCAAATAGACAAACGAACATGAATAGATATAACACTGATAAACAATACCCGTGATGACACTGAGGTGTCAAACCTGCCCTCATCTGATGACATCCCCAGAAAATTTGGGGAGTGATCAGATCTGGTCTATATACAAAACTCAAAAACAGTAAACCCTTAAACTTTAATTAGCAACAGTTCAGTGTTGTGTTCCAACACTTGTGGAAGCTCTTAGGTAGGGGAAGCAGGTTCCGGACAGTAGCACAGTCAAAAAAAAAAAAAAAAAAGAGAAAAGAGGAAAAACAAAATTGGTGGTTGCCATTGGAGCTCCGCAGACAGCAGACAGGAGCGGATGGTAGTCTATGTAACAAAGGGCATTGAACAACCAATTGGGGTAATGTTGAATTAGAGCAGTGAGAAAAGACCTAGGGATGGATGGTGCATAATATTGTGAGTTAACATGGGACAGGAGGTAGTCCTGTTCAGGGGGATTGTGATAGTTAGCTGCTCCCAGTATGTTGTAATCAACTATGGTTCCATGGTAGTATGTTGTCAGCGGGTATCTAGCCATGCAGCAGCAGCCTCCGGGGTGTCGAAGAAACGCGTGTTGTCACCATCAGTGATACGCAGCCTGCTGGGATATAATAGACCAAAGCGTATTCCCCTTTCTCGGAGCCGACGTCTTACATGCGTAAAGGACTTGCGGCGTTGCTGTACTTCCTGAGAGAAGTCCGGGAAAAAGAGCAGTTTGGTATTTTCGTATTTAATTTCAAGCATGGCGCGCGCTGCTGCCAGAATGCGATCCCGGTCGCGGTAATTTAATAGCCACAGCAGGAAGGGGCGAGGAGGGGCCCCTGGTCTTGGAGGGAGTGGTGGGACCCTGTGGGCTCTTTCCACCACGAAGGTGGGAGGCATATCACCCAGGCTGAACAGAGTGGACAGTAGTTGTTCAGTAAACTCAGCTGGTCTGGGACCCTCAGCTCTCTCAGGTAATCCAAGTATGCGGATGTTATTCCGCCTGAGGCGGTTCTCAGTGTCTATAGCACGCTCCTGGAGCGCCTTCACTTGGAGCTGCAGGGCCCTCACCTCCCCAGAATCTGCCCGGACTGTATCCTCCACCGTGGAGACTCTGTCCTCCACCTCTGCGATACGGGACCGGAATTTGTCCATATCCTGACGGATGAGACCGACATCTATGGTCAGGAAGTCGAATTTGGTTGTCAGAGTTTCCTTGCACGCTGTAATGGCCGCCAGGATTTCCGCCCCCGTGGGGGCCACCGCCGCCCCTGGCTCCGCCTGCGAATTCGACGCCATTGTGGCAGCGGGCCGCCTCGTAGATGATTTGGTCACCGGTGGGGGGGTATGAGAGGCCTTCGGACCAGATTTTGTGTAGCGGGTCCTAGGGTGACCCATCTGAGGTCCGCCCCGCGATGAAGGAGGTTCCTAGGGGGATGACTATGCCGCCGCTCGTCCCGTGGATCGGGGCACCTGAGCGCGGAGGATGTATGTGGCCTCGTAGGCCGCAAGATGGCAGCGGGTCACTGCTGTGTGGAGCCAGTCGCGGGCTGTGTATCAACACCACCGGCCGGCCGGGATCCGCAATTTGGGCTGGGATTGATGCAGGGGGTGCCCAGGAAACTATAGGGCTGATCTGGAGTCTCACCGGAATGTTCACTGCTGAGGATGGCTGTAGATTGAGTCAGGATGTGCAGAGCTCCACAGCAGCACGTCTGGCTTGTCTCACACGCCCTGTGCTGTTTTGCTGGGGCACAGATGATGGCACAGGGAAGACAGTACAGTATTGCTGGGGCACAGATGATGGCACAGGGAAGACAGTACAGTATTGCAGGGGCACTTTAGTACCTGAGTGTGGAGGATGTGTCTGTTGTAGTAGGCCATAAGATGGCGGCGGATCTCTGAGGTATAATGTTGGCCACGGCCCGATGGAGACACAATCGGCCACAATTTACGCTGGGTCTGGTTAGGATGCTGTCCGGTGATTGTTAGGGAGAGTTTGGAGGCTTTCCAGGTTGTATTTCATGCAGGATGGCGATGGATTTGATCAGCAGGCCGCGGGCGCCCGGAATCAGCCTGTATGGATTCTCAGGTGGCCGTTCAGGCCCCCCACACAGTCCAGCTGTCTCCCAGGGACAACCTCCAGCTATGTGTGCTATTCAGCTGCCTCTCACCCAGCGGATCGCGGCACTCCAGCCCGGGGATGATGGAGGCTCTGTAGGCCTCAAGATGGCGGCAGGTCTCTGAGGTATAATGTCAGCCACGGCCCGATGGAGACACAATCGGCCACAATTTCCGCTGGGGCTGGTGAGGATGATGTCTGGTAACTGTTAGGGAGCATTTGGAGGCTCTCCAGGTTGTATTACATGCAGGATGGAGATGGATTAGATCAGGATCGGCGGAGCTCCAGAGCAACACGTCTTTCTCCCACTACATCCGGATACGCCCCCCAGGATTTGGCTTCTTTGTTATCAATCTTCTTTTTATTATTTTTTTTTTTAAAAAGACAAGTAATAAACATCATACCATCTTCAAAAATACATACATTAAAAATTCCTTTTACATAATAAATAATCTTAATGATACCCACTTCCTCCTGTTTCTATAGAATCATCTAACTAAATTCCTATTATTCATACATACCTCAAAACATGCATTTCCTATTGCTCATACATACATCCAAACATTCAAAAAAAAAAAAAAAAATCCCTCCCCTTCCTTTTTTTTTTCTTTTTCCTTTCCTCCCCCTTCTTCCTTCCCTCCCCCTTCTTACTTCCCTTTTATCCCATATCCTTCCCATTCCCCTCCAATTTTAAATACTCCATCAATCTATTCGATGACCGAAATTCCTCCCATTTTTGCCATATTTCTGGCATCTGACCCCCTACATACCCTTCTTCTCTTATCTGTTTTTCCATATATTCAATTTTGTTAATTTCACATATCCATTCCAACACAGTTGGCTTAATTGTTTTTTTGTTTTTTTTTTCCAATTTTGCGCTATAATTGTTCTAGCTGCAGTTGTTATGTGGTGAAGAATATCTATTTTGATTACCCTTATTGTATCTGATGTAAGGGAAAACAACGAGGTGCTTATATTTGGACTCCTTTCTACTCCTGACACTTTCTGATATATCTCAAATATTTTGTCCCAGAAGCTCCTCACTCCTTGACAACTGTACCATACATGATCCATAGTCCCTCTTTCTACCTCACATCTCCAACACGTTTCTGTATTAACTTTGTTAACTATATTTAAAGCTACTGGGCTCCAATACCATCTCATTGCGATCTTATAATTTATTTCTTGATATTTATTTGCTATAGATGATTTATGTATTATTTCAAAGATGTTCTCCCATTCCTCCTCTGATATAGGATTTTCTATTTCCTTTTCCCATTTCTTCATTCCTATTAATTCTCTAAGGGAACCGGAGGGGAGTAATAAGTTATATATCTTTGATCATTTTTAGTTGGTTCTTGTTCCTCTACTAATATGTTTTCAAATTTTGTTTTTGGTCTATTTATCAAAGGTATTTTTAACTCAATGAATGTCTTTAATTGATAATATTGTAACCATTTGCTTTTATATTCAGGCCCCAAGTCCTGCAATTTTGGTAGTTTACCATCCACTAGGATCTGTTCCACTCTTGCGTTCTCCAAAATATTCCATTTTAAGTAATTTGTGGTTTCTAAAGCTGGCATAAATTCAGGGTTGGAGAACAAAGGTGTCATAGGACCAGTCATAGTGGAAAGTTTCCCCCTTTTTATTATAGTATCCCATATTTTTAATGTAGCATTTACAAAAATTGTTCATTCTTTTTTCTTTGGTTTTAAATGTGGTTTAATCTAAGGCAGGAACCTAAGTTGTGGTCCTATTAATTCCTCTTCTAGATTTACCCATTGTTTAGTTTCCTTATTATGATGCCAATCAATAATGCTAGTTAATGATGCTGCTTGTAAGTATTTTGTAAAATCTGGTAATGCTAAACCTCCATTTTTTTTATTTCTAATTAAAATTTCTCTCTTTATTCGAGGGGTTTTATGAGCCCAAATAAAGCTCACTATTGCTTTTCTCAGTTCCATCATCAGTTTCTTAGGAGGGACTAGGGGAACTGTTTGAAAAATGTATAACATCTTTGGTAATATATCCATTTGTATTATGTTAATTCTTCCCCATCCATGAATATGTTATTTTATAAAATTTTTGTAATAGTTTAATTACTTTTCGGATTGTTGCATTGTAATTCAACTCCTGTAGTTGATTCAGGTCCTCATGAATAAATATTCCTAGATATTTAATTGCTTCTTAATTCCATTTAAATGGAAAATCTTTTTGCAAAAGTGTGTATGTTTTTTTTCTTAATAATGATATATTTAGTACCTCTGATTCATCATAATTTAACTTTAAAGTTACTCAATTCCCCAAATCTTTTAAATTATTTTATTAAGTTTGGAATTGTTATGATAGGATTCGTTACATATATTAACAAATCGTCTGCATATACGGCCGACTTATATTCTATATCTTTGATCTTTATCCCATTAATATCCTTATTTTTTCTTATTGCCGTGATAAGATGTTCCATTACCAATATATATAATAAAGTGGAAAGGGGACATCCCTGTCGGGTTCCATTTGATATTTTTATATATTCTGATAATATTCAATTTACTCTTACCTTAGCTCTTGAGTTGGAGTACAATGCAAGGATCCTACTAAGCATTTTGGGACCCATTCCTATCTGGATTAGTGTTTCCTCCAAGAACTGCCATCCCACTCTGTCAAATGCTTTTTCCGCATCAATGGCCAAAAGACATATCGGGATGGCGGTTCTCTGAACATATTCCACCAAAGTGCAAGTTTTTATTATATTATCCCTAGCCTCTCTTCCCTTCGTGAACCCAGTTTGATCTAGGATTTGGCTTCTTTGATATTGTAATAACGTAACAATATCAAAACAAACAACTTAATATTTTTTTGCTAGAAAATTGCTTAAAACTCCCAAATATGATTGATGGACCCCACCAGTCCCAACAATGCAATGCAGGTTGGCTGCCATAAACATGGTCATTGTGATGGAAACCGTAGTGGCAGCCACACCTGAGCCAGGTATTCTACCTCCTCTTTAACATATCAATTCACTAGCCCATGACCATTGAGGTGATCCTTTGTGTCCAGGGTGTGACAGTTCTCTCTATTTTCTGTGGATAGTCATGGTCAAATATTTTAAGCAAAACTAAAAGTCTATTTTTAGTGAATAACACAATCTCATTTGTATTTTATAATTATCCAAATGTTTAAATGGTTGCTGGTTTATATTTTTCACTACATTTTAGATTTTCAGGTTCTTCTTTTAGTGGCCATCCCCATGCAGTAGGCATTTCTGATGAACAACATGTGACATAAAGGGGAAGCTACATAGAAAGTGTATTGCTTTTATACAGTCTATTCAGGCTGGTAAAACTTTGAGGTGAGGAGAAGTAAAACAAAAAATGACAAGATAGAATCATATTCTCTACATAGAATGAGTCATTGTGACTCCCTTCTTGTAAATATCAGCATTTTTATTCTACTTGAAGCAAAGCTAAACACCTTTGTTTGAAAAATAAATGCTAGCAGGTAGGTTTTAATGTCAGAAGAGACACCATATAGCTCTTGTGCTACGGAAGCTCTTTCCTTGTCTACTAGATTTTATTTTCTGAATTGTACACTGACTGCCATACAGAACAACTCAACAAGCAATCTCTGCATAGCAGGAATAGGTGCCAAAACAAAGTTACATCAAACCCAGCCGCTAAAGACTCTGGACCCAGAAGACGGAAGAAGGTGGCAATAGAGCGACTAGGTGCAGCATGGACATCATATTTTTTCTATAATGTGCTAAAATAATGTGCTTACATGACGTGCTACATTATAGCAAGAGCCATGTGGTCCCTTATGTTTAGTTTTATTTTAAACTGATCACATATAATGTATGTTTCTCCTATATAAATGTATAAAAAAATGTTTGAATTATCCAAACCATCCTTTCTCAAACTCTTCAAAATGGAGGAACCCCCGAGATTACTTTTCAAATCTCAGAGATCCCCTTCTAAAGACTATTATATCCAAAGCTCTGTGTACATTAGTGTGATGGTTGGTGGAATAAATGATCCCTATACTTGTGGTCAGTGAGAAGAATCTTCCTTACAGATATCTAGAAAGATCAATGGTGTTGGTTGCTACTTATCATCAAAGTAGAAATTCCTTTTTGGTCAGGGAACCCTTAGCGACCTCTGGAGGAACCTTATATATACATGGAACCCTGGACATGAAAAGCTGATCTAGACTAATTCTCTTCTCGTGGGAATTAAGTTTCCAGCAGTTAAAGAAATTCATAGTTTTTGCCAATGAGTTCATTCTGTAGTGAAACTATGATTTAAGGCTTCCTAATGCCATGGCAAACTCTACTGTTGTGTTAATAGTTAGAATAGTTATGTATAAACCTTTTTTTTTTTTTTTTTTTTTTTGTAATGGGTATTCAGAAGCAGCAGCATTTTTAAAAGGTTGTTGCTTTTGAAGGCGCTAGCTAACGATTTTTGCCATCCTTGTCTCGATACTTAATTTGTCATTCACCCAGAACATCATGTCAGTATGATATTTTCTATTACTAGATATACACATAATTGTTCGAGGTCGGTGACTAACCAAGTAATGAAGACATAATCAGGATGTTTGGAGATGAATCTCTAGAAAAATGCCCAGACATGGCAGTTCCAATAGTCCAATCCTGACAGGTCCTTTTAATCTTCATAAATATATTTTTATATTGATATAGCAATTTGTATTTTTTATTTTTTCCAATAAAGTCCTATTTTAACTAAACTTATTGGTGTACAATATTATTAGAAATAAGGCATAATGGTACAAAATAACCCGCAAGAACCTATACAGCCAATGTTACATTTTTTTCTCTATAAATATCTGGTTAGTACGCCATCATGTATTAGTTACTCAAACTAGAATTAGATTAAAAAAAAAATATATAAAACCAAAAATTACCATTTTCTAGTTAATATGGTGGAAAGTTTAAATTTAAAACTCAAAAACTAAAAATTTAAAAGTTTTAAAAAAAATTTGGTTTCAGCGTGTTTAATTTTATCACCTGTTCTGTAGAAAACCTGTTTATATGCAAATTGGCAAAAACAATGCGGGGTTATTTACACAGCATTTCCATTAGAAGTCAGCCAATGGAACTCCTTCATTCTCTGCCTTCCCCGCCCATCTCCCTTATATAAAGCGGAACTCTCCCTTCTCTGATCAGTGACTCTACATTCAGAGATTCCCGTATACTGATCTATTACAGCCTAGCTGGAGATTTGTTTGTCCGGTGTTGAACTGCAGAGGAACAGAATTTTCAGAAAAATTAACCCGACTATATCACCGCTGAATACCCATAACATTAAGGTAAGGAACTTTCTAACCAATCATTGGATATTTATTATTTATTGAATATTTTGATAACAATTCTCCAGAGATGTATGAGGTGTATGTGAAAAAATATATAAAAAACTATATATGAATTCCTGAGAAAATGGGCAATGGGTTGAGGTTCAGGATAAGATAATATGTAATACAATGTATAGAAAAGACAGGATAGACATTGGAGGCTTGCCATGATCACCCTGATGAAAAAGTTGTTAGTAATATGGAATATGTAATAAAAATTGAGGCTGTAATTTGTATGACGTAATACAATGGGAAACAGATGAGTTTTTGTGGCCAAGTAATGTATAATTTATATAAGGCTCCTCTTACAAGTATATTCCAATCTGTACAAAAAAATGCCTTGAAAATGATTAAGGGTGCCTGAAAATTGAGGGATGTGGAAATTGAGTGTTTGGTTATTGTGGGTCATTCTAGGACTTTAACGTTATGGGGAGAATGATTTAAGTGTCAGTAATATCTTCTGATGGCCTTTAGCATGGCCTCTGCTGTCTTCTATTGAGTACAAAAGGTGAAGCAACCATTTCCATATTTTACATGATAGTTCTGATGAAAATTACACTTCCTATCTGGCTGAGCTCTGTGTTCATCCTCCTGACTTTCTATAATGAAACTGAAACTCTGCATAGCTGGTTGGCAACAAGAAAGCAGGGTATCTTTTGTTGGTCATCCTTATGGTATGTTTAGTCTTTTAATGACAGAATCTGCCAAAAATATGAAGGTCACCAAGCTGCTTCTGGCAGCAGATACACCACATGTTTCCACTTCAAGATAAAGTGAGTCTTTTGACCCAGTTCTAGAGAGCCCCCCCCCCCCCCCCATGCACACATACACAATTGAACTGGAAGCTACTGGATATATCCTGCTATTTATTTATGTATTATATGTCTTGGGTTTTCCTTTTGTTTTTGGTACTTGCTCAAGGTCCTTTAGCTGTACTAAATATATTTCTGTTGTGTTCAATCTCTATATTTAGTGTCCAACTTGTATTCCCAAATATTATACATGTAGATATGGTGGTCTACTACGCATTTTGTTTTTATAGGTTTATAACTGCAGGTAACAGTATTTATATTTGACACATTTCTAAAGTTTATTTTCAAAGGTTTTTTTTTTGCTTATTAATGTAACAAGTTTTAATGTTTTACTCTGCAGGACACTATGGCCTCTGCTGATCATAATGTGGAAGGTCTTCTGGATAGAATGGTGTCTTTCTATGCACAAGAACTACAGCAGATCGACTTTGAAGAGTACTTCCTCATTGAGGAGGAGCTTGGAAAAGGCGGCTATGGAAATGTATTCTTGGTGAACGACAAGCAAACAGGTGAGTGAATTAATCTAGCCGCTATTTCAGTAACCTCTGTATATATGGATGTAAATTCAATCTGCAAGATACAGGCTTTGTCTATGGCCCATTACGTGAAATTATGACATCGTTATGAATAGAAAATGTTTCAAATAATAATGTTGGAAAAATTATTTAGAGACTAAATTATTGGGCTGTTTCTTGGGAGGAGTTATGCAAATATCAAAATGTCTTGATGGGTACATATCTGTCTGGAAGAATGAGCTTTCCTAGATGGACCGTATTTGTATGCAGAACACCATAGATTATGATCACATGTGATGTTAAGTCCAATGAATAAAAGGAAGGGGTTGGGAACAGTCAGACTAGGAATCATATGATGCTGGATGTCCTCTAGTCAAGAAATGAGGTGGGCTCTATCTGGAGAAGTTCTTGTACAGCTGAGTGCTGGTAAGGCAGTAGTTTAGCTTCTAATGAAGCATGATATAGTCTCAATCTGGCAGGAGCATATCTTCTTAAAATATTGAATATTTTCAAGTTAAAGATATAAAAAATTACCAATTAAACATTTCTAGTTCTTGATCTAGGTTATTTCATTTTTTCACAGGTCAAAGAATGGCAATGAAGGTTATGGATAAGGACAAAACCAGTCAGCGGTCTTTCCTCCATGAATTCAGTATTTCATATTTACTGTCTTCTCATCAAAATATCATCGGATGTTTTGCCTTCTTCTTCTCCACCATTGACTATTTTGTTTTTGCCCAGGAACTGGCACCTGTTGGAGATCTGTTCTCCATGATCTTTCCAAATGTAAGTACATTAAGTTGTAGGAATGGCCGATTCTTTATTAAATCCTATAAAAAAAAGTTAAAACTAATAATTTGAATTTCCCATCACTTTTTCTAAATGTCTTGGTGACCACTGTAATTAAGACAAAGCAAATCTTCCTGGGGGTGACACGTTCAACAATAAAATCCATCCCTAGCCTAAAATAAATAAATGAAAACCTTTATGGCCATACATGTATGCTTTTAACTGAAACTTTATTCATCCTTATAATCTCCCATACTGTATTTAACATCTATTATGTTTTTGGATTTTTTCTAGGTGGGAATTCCAGAAGACGCAGCAAAGAGGTGTGCTGTGCAGATTTCCGGTGCTCTGGAATTTATATCTGATAGAGGTTTTGTACACATGGACCTCAAACCAGAAAATGTTCTTGTTTTTGACCAGGACTGCCATTGTGTCAAGATCACGGACTTTGGACTCACTAAGGTCACAGAGACAGTTATTAGAGCAAGATGTGGAAGCAAATCTTACATGGCCCCAGAAATGTTTAACCTGAACATTTCAGATGGACTGGCTGTAGATGGCAGCCTTGATGTGTGGGCATTTGGTGTTGTCATTTACTGCCTAGTCACAGGAGAGTTTCCATGGCGGGTGGCCATGCTTGATGATGAATCATATAAACAGTATGTTGACTGGCAAAATGATTTCCGGGAGGTTAATCCTCCAGAAACATGGGAAAAGGTTCCTGCTGGCATACAAAGAATGTTTTTGGATCTTTTGGCAATTGATCGCGCCAAAAGAAGTAAAACTTCAGTAGTCTTAAAATACCTGGGTGAAAGCTGGAAAGAAGAAACTCCAGAGTTGACTTTAACCACTTACCAACCCGGCCAATTCTGACCCTTCACTCCTACATGTAAAGATCATCATTTTTTTTTTGCTAGAAAATTACACAGAACCCCCAAACATTATATATGCTTTTTTAGCAGAGACCCTAGAAAATACAATGGCAGTCATTGCAACTTTTTATCTTGCACGGTAGCAATTTTTCAAATGCGTTTTTTTTTTTGGAAATGCTTTAAAAAAAAAAAAAAAACAGTAATGTTAGTCCAATTTTTTTGCATAATGTGAAAGATGAATTTGCGCAGAGTAAATAGAAATCTAACATGTCATGCTTCAACATTGCACACGCTCGTGAAATGGCGCCAAACTTCGGTACTTAAAAATCCCCATAGGCAATGCTTTAAAATTTCTAACTGCTTACATGTTTTGAGTTACAGAGGAGGTCTAGGGCTAGAATTATTGCTCTTTCTCTAACATTTACGGCGACACCTCACATGTGTGGTTTCAACACCGTTTTCATATGTGGGCGGGACTTATGTATGCGTTCGTTTCTGCGTGCGACACTTTTTGAAAAAAATTGATCACTTTTATTCCTATTACAAGGAGTGTAAATATCCCTTGTAATATGAATATGGCATGACAGGACCTCTTTACAGTGAGATATGGGGTCAATAAGACCCCACATCTCACCTCTAGGCTGGGAAGCCTAAAAGCAAAAGAAAAATAAAACGATCACCGATTCCCAGCCGAAGCGGCGCCGTTTTTTTGAATGCAGAAGCTGGGCGTGACATTATAGCATCGCGCCCAGCCTCCGACAATCATAGAGACTCTGGCGACCATCTGGTCTGCCGGAAATCTCTATGGTGGACATCCGGCGCCGGCGGATCCGTAGAAGCACCGCAGGGCGGCAGGAAGGGGGGACATCCCCTCTCGCTGCTCGTAAGAATGACCAAGCAGCTGACCCGCTGCTATGATCGTTCTTATGGTGTAGGGAATCGCCGGCTGAAAACGACTATCTGAATGATGTCTCTAGCTGCAGGCATCATTCAGATATACACCCCACAATCCCAGGACGTCCTACGGTCAGCAAGTGGTTAATACAAGAGGAGGGGGTTCCAATGAAAGGATTTCTTCAGTCCAGTCTGAGCTGACATTGGCTTCCCACCTGAACACGTCACAGAGCAGTGTATCCATCTCATCAACTATCAGCGCCTTGTCTTAGCTTCTGACCACAAACCCCTCTGGATCTCAGTCTGAGATGATTCCAGAGCCACAGAAGTACAACATGTCAGAGGCACCAATTTATGTTTGATGAGGAATATTGGGGAGTGATGGCTCGTCTAAAACATCATCACATAGGTTCAACTTTTCTCAGGTATGTGACTTTCTTGGTGAAATAATTTGATCATAACATTCTATATGTATTTTGTAGTCCACTCCAACTTTTAGGACCATGTCACACTAGCAGTTCTTCAATAAGTGTGTAGTCACTACTCTTGTCTATATCCCCACTAATATTTCTGTGTTACTAAAGACATGGAATCTTCATCTGAAGCATTTAGCGAGATTACTTCTTTTTTTGGAAATAGATCCCTCTGTCCTCCTCAGTTGTCCCTCTTCTGCTTCACAGATCTCCAAAGAAATGTACTATTTCATTACAAATAATGTTGTGGCGGAGTAAATCTTTCATCCAGCGATTAAACTATTGCAAACATGGCACTGGCACATTTTATACATACATACTTTGTGCTGTTTGTCCTTCCCTTTCATCTCAGAAAGTTGGGAGATATGCCAATGACACATATAACTTTTGTTAGCCATTCTCAGAGTGGTGGGGCTAAGCCTTGCAGTTAAGATTATTAAAGCAAAACTAGAATCAAGTAGGTTGATATAAAAGGTCTTCTAGCTTACAATGGTAATAGCAGGACTCTTGTTGGGTATGTTCTTATCATTTTGTGATTAATTATTTTAAATGATTTACTGATTAATTTTAATATGACATTGCCAAGAACATTTTTTTACATATTTGGTGGAGTAATTCACAGGAACCTGAGTTTGTTTTTTAGCAATCTAGAAGAGTAGAACTAGTAAAGGATGGTTTCTTTTTGGATGATTTAGGTCTCTATTCCTTTTGTTTATTGTCTCATTAACTAAGATTAGCTATTCCAGGGCTGTTTTCTAATTTACACAAAACACCTATGTAGTCAGTGTCTGTAACCTTATAAATGTTAAACATTTCATATATCATTGTTTACTGCAGGATAGTCAGTCATTCTATAAGGAAGAAATCTTTCAGAACTGATCATGTGCATTTTTTTATTATTAATTCTATATTCATGTTTGCTGTTCACAAATAATTTTCTTTATTTTACTCCAACAATATTTTTTTATATTTTTTAGGTGACAAGTCTGGACTATTTCCAGGGGTTGAACAAGACCCCTGCCTGGTACATGGGGGGATGTAACTTGTACATATATAAGTAGTTACTCCTCCTGTGCACTGGGTGGTGCTCTTGAATTTCTCCATACACAAAAATACCCGCTGATCCTGCCAGAAATCCAGTGAGCTCCTAAATTCCTGTTTGAACTGACAACCCTGGAGGAGTTATGCAATTAGGAAAATGTCTTGATGGGTGGATGTCAGTCTGGAGGAGTGGGGGTAATTAACCACTTAAGGACCGCCTAACGCCGATTTACGTCGGCAAGGCGGCACGGGCAGGCAAAATCACGTACATGTACGTGATTTGCCTCTCGCGGGTGGGGGGTCCGATCGGACCCCCCCCGGTGCCCGAAGCGGTCCCGTTCTGTTCCCCGGCGATCCGAGATGAGGGGGAGGCCATCCGTTCGTGGCCCCCCCCTCGCGATCGCCGCCGGCCAATGGGAACACTCCTTTGCTGCTGTATGCTAAACAGCAGCAAAGGAAATGATGTCATCTCCCCTCGGCTCGGTATTCCGTTCCAGCGCCGAGGGGAGAAGACATCAATGTAAGTGCACAACACACTACACACACAGTAGAACATGCCAGGCATACAAAACACCCCGATCCCCCCCCGATCGCCCCCCGATCCCCCCCCAATCACCCCCCCCCTGTCACAAACTGACACCAGCAGGTTTTTTTTTTTTTTTTTCTGATTACTGCATAGTGTCAGTTTGTGACAGTTACAGTGTTGGGACAGTGAGTATTACCCCCCTTTAGGTCTAGGATACCCCCCTAACCCCCCCTAATAAAGTTTTAACCCCTTGATCACCCCCCATCGCCAGTGTCGCTAAGCGATCATTTTTCTGATCGCTGTATTAGTGTCACTGGTGACGCTAGTTAGTGAGGTAAATATTTAGGTTCGCCGTCAGCGTTTTATAGTGACAGGGACCCCCATATACTACCTAATAAATGTTTTAACCCCTTGATTGCCCCCTAGTTAACCCTTTCACCACTGATCACCGTATAACCGTTACGGGTGACGCTGGTTAGTTTGTTTATTTTTTATAGTGTCAGGGCACCCGCCGTTTATTACCGAATAAAGGTTTAGCCCCCTGATCGCCCGGCGGTGATATGCGTCGCCCCAGGCAGCGTCAGATTAGCGCCAGTACCGCTAACACCCACGCACGCAGCATGCGCCTCCCTTAGTGGTATAGTATCTGATCGGATCAATATCTGATCCGATCAGATCTATACTGGCGTCCCCAGCAGTTTAGGGTTCCCAAAAACACAGTGTTAGCGGGATCAGCCCAGATACCCGCTAGCACCTGCGTTTTGCCCCTCCGCCCAGCCCACCCAAGTGCAGTATCGATCGATCACTGTCACTTACAAAACACTAAACGCATAACTGCAGCGTTCGCAGAGTCAGGCCTGATCCCTACGATCGCTAACAGTTTTTTTGGTAGCATTTTGGTGAACTGGCAAGCAAGCCCCAGGCAGCGTCAGGTTAGCGCCAGTACCACTAACACCCACGCACGCAGCATACGCCTCCTTTAGTGGTATAGTATCTGAACGGATCAATATCTGATCCGATCAGATCTATACTAGCGTCCCCAGCAGTTTAGGGTTCCCAAAAACGCAGTGTTAGCGGGATCAGCCCAGATACCTGCTAGCACCTGCGTTTTGCCCCTCCGCCCGGCCCAGTCCAGCCCACCCAAGTGCAGTATCGATCGATCACTGACACTTACAAAACACTAAACGCATAACTGCAGCGTTCGCAGAGTCAGACCTGATCCCTGCGATCGCTAACAGTTTTTTTGGAAGCTTTTTATTGAACTGGCAAGCACCAGCGGCCTAGTCCACCCCGGTCGTAGTCAAACCAGCGCTGCAGTAACACTTGGTGACGTAGCGAGTCCCATAAGTGCAGTTCAAGCTGGTGAGGTGGCAAGCACAAGTAGTGTCCCGCTGCCACCAAAAAGACAAACACAGGCCCGTCGTGCCCATAGTGCCCTTCCTGCTGCATTCGCCAATCCTAATTGGGAACCCACCACTTCTGCAGCGCCCGTACTTCCCTCATTCACATCCCCAACCAAATGCAGTCGGCTGCATGAGAGGCATTTTCTTTATGTCCTCCCGAGTACCCCTACCCAACGAACCCCCAAAAAAGATGTTGTGTCTGCAGCAAGCGCGAATATAGGCGTGACACCCGCTATTATTGTCCCTCCTGTCCTGACAATCCTGGTCTTTGCATTGGTGAATGTTTTGAACGCTACCATTCACTAGTTGAGTATTAGCGTAGGGTACAGCATTGCACAGACTAGGCACACTTTCACAGGGTCTCCCAAGATGCCATCGCATTTTGAGAGACCCGAACCTGGAACCGGTTACCGTTATAAAAGTTAGTTACAAAAAAAGTGTAAAAAAAAAAAATATATATATAAAATAAAAAAAAATAGTTGTCGTTTTATTGTTCTCATTCTCTATTCTCTCTCTCTATTGTTCTGCTCTTTTTTTACTGTATTCTATTCTGCAGTGTTTTATTGTTATTGTTATTATGTTTTATCATGTTTGTTTTTCAGGTATGTAATTATTTATACTTTACTGTTTACTGTGCTTTATTGTTAACCATTTTTTTGTCTTCAGGTACGCCATTCACAACTTTGAGTGGTTATACCAGAATGATGCCTGCAGGTTTAGGTATCATCTTGGTATCATTCTTTTCAGCCAGCGGTCGGCTTTCATGTAAAAGCAATCCTAGCGGCTAATTAGCCTCTAGACTGCCTTTACAAGCCGTGGGAGGGAATGCCCCCCCCCCACCGTCTTCCGTGTTTTTCTCTGGCTCTCCTGTCTCAACAGGGAACCTGAGAATGCAGCCGGTGATTCAGCCAGCTGACCATAGAGCTGATCAGAGACAAGAGTGGCTCCAAACATCTCTATGGCCTAAGAAACCGGAAGCTACGAGCATTTTATGACTTAGATTTCGCCGGATGTAAATAGCGCCATTGGGAAATTGGGGAAGCATTTTATCACACCGATCTTGGTGTGGTCAGATGCTTTGAAGGCAGAGGAGAGATCTAGGGTCTAATAGACCCCAATTTTTTCAAAAAAGAGTACCTGTCACTACCTATTGCTATCATAGGGGATATTTACATTCCCCGAGATAACAATAAAAATGATTTAAAAAAAAAAAAAATGAAAGGAACAGTTTAAAAATAAGATAAAAAAGCAAAAAAAGAAAAAAGAAAAAAAAAAAAAAAAAAAAAAGCACCCCTGTCGCCCCCTGCTCTTGCGCTAAGGCGAACGCAAGCGGCGGTCTGTCGTCAAACGTAAACAGCAATTGCACCATGCATGTGAGGTATCGCCGCGAAGGTCAGATCGAGGGCAGTAATTTTTGCAGTAGACCTCCTCTGCAAATCTAAAGTGGTAACCTGTAAAGGCTTTTAAAGGCTTTTAAAAATGTATTTATTTTGTTGCCACTGCACGTTTGTGCGCAATTGTAAAGCATGTCATGTTTGGTATCCATGTACTCGGTCTAAGATCATCTTTTTTATTTCATCAAACATTTGGGCAATATAGTGTGTTTTAGTGCATTAAAATTTAAAAAAGTGTGTTTTTTCCCCAAAAAATGCGTTTGAAAAATCGCTGCGCAAATACTGTGTGAAAAAAAAAAATGAAACACCCACCATTTTAATCTGTAGGGCATTTGCTTTAAAAAAATATATAATGTTTGGGGGTTCAAAGTAATTTTCTTGCAAAAAAAAAAAACTTTTTCATGTAAAAAATAAGTGTCAGAAAGGGCTTTGTCTTCAAGTGGTTAGAAGAGTGGGTGATGTGTGACATAAGCTTCTAAATGTTGTGCATAAAATGCCAGGACAGTTCAAACCCCCCCCCAAATGACCCCATTTTGGAAAGTAGACACCCCAAGCTATTTGCTGAGAGGCATGTCGAGTCCATGGAATATTTTATATTGCGACACAAGTTGCGGGAAAGAGACAAATTTTTTTTTTTTTTTTTTTTTTGCACAAAGTTGTCACTAAATGATATATTGCTCAAACATGCCATGGGAATATGTGAAATTACACCCCAAAATACATTCTGCTGCTTCTCCTGAGTACGGGGATACCACATGTGTGAGACTTTTTGGGAGCCTAGCCGCGTACGGGACCCCGAAAACCAAGCACCGCCTTCAGGCTTTCTAAGGGCGTGAATTTTTGATTTTACTCTTCACTGCCTAACACCGTTTCGGAGGCCATGGAATGCCCAGGTGGCACAAAACCCCCCCAAATGACCCCATTTTGGAAAGTAGACACCCCAAGCTATTTGCTGAGAGGTATAGTGAGTATTTTGCAGACCTCACTTTTTGTCACAAAGTTTTGAAATTTGAAAAAAGAAAAAAAAAAAAAGTTTTTTCTTGTCTTTCTTCATTTTCAAAAACAAATGAGAGCTGCAAAATACTCACCATGCCTCTCAGCAAATAGCTTGGGGTGTCTACTTTCCAAAATGGGGTCATTTGGGGGGGTTTTGTGCCACCTGGGCATTCCATGGCCTCCGAAACGGTGTTAGGCAGTGAAGAGTAAAATCAAAAATTCACGCCCTTAAAAACGCTGAAGGCGGTGATTGGTTTTCGGGGTCCCGTACGCGGCTAGGCTCCCAAAAAGTCTCACACATGTGGTATCCCCGTACTCAGGAGAAGCAGCTAAATGTATTTTGGGGTGCAATTCCACATAGGCCCATGGCCTGTGTGAGCAATATATCATTTAGTGACAACTTTGTGCAAAAAAAAAAAAAAAAAAAGTGTCACTTTCCCGCAACTTGTGTCAAAATATAAAATATTCCATGGACTCAATATGCCTCTCAGCAAATAGCTTGGGGTGTCTACTTTCCAAAATGGGGTCATTTGGGGGGGGGTTGTGCCACCTGGGCATTCCATGGCCTCCGAAACTGTGATAGGCAGTGAAGAGTGAAATCAAAAAGTTACACCCTTAGAAATCCTGAAGGCGGTGATTGGTTTTCGGGGTCCCATACGCGGCTAGGCTCCCAAAAAGTCCCACACATGTGGTATCCCCGTACTCAGGAGAAGTAGCTGAATATATTTTGGGGTGCAATTCCACATAGGCCCATGGCCTGTGTGAGCAATATATCATTTAGTGACAACTTTTTGTAAATATTTTTTTTTTTTTTGTCATTATTCAATCACTTGGGACAAAAAAAATAAATATTCAATGGGTTCAACATGCCTATCAGCAATTTCCTTGGGGTGTCTACTTTCCAAAATGGGGTCATTTGGGGGGGTTTTGTACTGCCCTGCCATTTTAGCACCTCAAGAAATGACATAGGCAGTCATAAACTAAAAGCTGTGTAAATTCCAGAAAATGTACCCTAGTTTGTAGACGCTATAACTTTTGCGCAAACCAATAAATATACGCTTATTGACATTTTTTTTACCAAAGACATGTGGCCGAATACATTTTGGCCTAAATGTATGACTAAAATTGAGTTTATTGGATTTTTTTTATAACAAAAAGTAGAAAATATCATTTTTTTTCAAAATTTTCGGTCTTTTTCCGTTTATAGCGCAAAAAATAAAAACTGCAGAGGTGATCAAATACCATCAAAAGAAAGCTCTATTTGTGGGAAGAAAAGGACGCAAATTTCGTTTGGGTACAGCATTGCATGACCGCGCAATTAGCAGTTAAAGTGACGCAGTGCCAAATTGGAAAAAGACCTCTGGTCCTTAGGCAGCATAATGGTCCGGGGCTCAAGTGGTTAAATACAGTATATATTTTTAAGTACATTGAGAAGGTATTGTGTTTTTCTTTTCTCCCTTTTCTCTTCCTTTAGAGCCCTTTCATACTGACAGCGCGGCACTTTTCCGTCATTTTAGAGGTACTTTTCTGCCACTAGCGGCACGCTTTTAACCCCTGCTAGCGTCCAAATATAGGGTTTAAAGCACCGCTACCACGGCACTTTGCAGGGCGCTTCGGCGCGCTGCCCATTGATTTCAATGGGCAGGGGCCCTTTAGGAGTGGTGTATACATTGCTCCTAAAGTGCCCCAAAGATATGCTGCTTGCAGGACTTTTTTGAACGTCCTGCCAGTGCAGCGCCCCAGTGTAAAAGAACTCGGGCTTTCGCACTGGGACTGCAGGTGAGGCATTTTTCAGGCGCTTTACAGTCGCTATTTTTAGCACTAAAGTGCCTGAAAAACGCCTCCAGTGTGAAAGGGGTCTTATTAAATCTTTTTTTCTAGTGAATGGTATTGTGAAAACCTCTTCTAGGTAAAAGAAAAAAACAAAAAAAAACACACCAAGGTCCTGCAAGGCCTATATGAAATATAAATTGCTTGTGAAATAAACAAATCTGTAATTCCTCCTGTACAATAATAGTGTGGGTTACTGTAGATGTGAGATTCATAGGGAGGTCGAATAAGATAGAAGAGGAGGCAATATAAATTGAAATCCCAGTCTACAGTATAAGGCTGTTGCCTTATAAGTTTATGTGAAATCTCCATTAATAACTGTAAAATATTGTAATAATGAATATATTTCAAAAAGGGTTTAATTTAAGCTTTTGCTAAGAGCAGAGAATGTGGGCCAAGGCTTGTATATGCAAACAAGGGAGAGCCAATTCCATTGTTCTACACCTACTCCTTTGAAAGGGTGCCATGCTGGGATATGCAATGGACCTAACTTCCTGGGGAAATACAATTAACACACTTGGCCAACATAGTCACAAGGATTTGCATGAAAGGGGGCCGACTTATGGAGTAAGCTCTCCAATCATGATCCAAGCTAGGCCAACCAATGAGACATCAGCTTGGTTTGATATACTCAGAGCCAAGGGGGAGGTAACCCCTCTCTTTCTGATAGACCAGCGAGCTGAAAGGAGCTTTGGTAAGGATGGGTAATTATGGGAAAGGAATGCCCTTTTACTTGTAACTAAATATGTGTGTAGATTACTGTATTGAGGAATATACTCTGTATTCCTTCATGTAAAAACTTTATTTCAACCTAATATTTTCTTCCTTGGTGTAAGGCGATAGATAGACGATTGTGTATTAGCTAGACTTTCAACTGTGTCCTAATAAATGTTATTATATTTTAAGCTTTCACTCTTGATCGAAAAGAACTCTTATTTAACCCACATCATATCTATGAGATATGAAATATCTTAAATGTAGATTTTTCAGGGTAACAGGCCAATGAACATATAGCCACTCTGCATCCAAATGACCACCCACAAATTAAAAATAAATAAATAAAAAGAGTAAAGGTGGTGGGTAGTGATGAACCAATCACACCTGGGGGGTGGTTGAACAGGGTTCGGTGAACAGGTTTGTGTGCCTAATTTGAACCCCTTTGAAGTCAATGGGAGCCGAATGTTAAAAATACATTTCTGGACATTTCCTGACCTAATAGGCAAGAGAATGTCAAACAAATGAGGTGGGGGTTGGGCACTGACCTTGGAGACATGTACCAAAGCAATTTTTTTAATGCCATTATTTGCAGAACTGGGCACTGCCCTTAGGGACATATAGCAAAGAAAAAAATCTAAAAATTCAATTTGCTTGGGAAGAGCTTTAATAAACGCTTATTTAAACATTACAAATGCAAACCCCCCATTAAACATCATGTCTGGGGTTGTGTTGCCACAAAATGCCTTTAATCCAGGACACATATTAATTAAACAGGTTCTGAGGATGATTTAATGCAGATAAGGCACCAAATAAGTTTAATTACCACCTTAATCAACCACAGAACCTGTGTAATTAATGTGTGTCCTGGATTAACCACTTGCCGACCGCCTCACGCCTATATACGTGGCACGGGCAGGCAAAATCATTTACCTGGTACGTGATTGCCTTCCCGTGGGCAGGGGGTCCGATCGGACCCCCCCCCGTGCCAGCGGCGGTTGGCATTTGTCTGGGAGCGATCAGAGATGAGGGGGAGGCCATCTGATTGTGCCCCCCCTCGCGATCGCTCCCAGCCAATGAGAAACATCCCCTGCCTCTGTATAGTACACAGAGGCAGAGGATGTGATGTAATCTCTCCTCGGCTTGGCAGTTTCCGTTCCGGCGCCGAGGAGAGAAGACATCTGAGTAAGTGTAAAACACACACAGTAGAACATGCCAGGCATACATTACACCCCCGATCCCCCCCCCGATCGCCCCCCCCGATCCACCCCCAATCACCCATCCCCCCCCAATCACCCCTCCCCCCCTGTCAAACTGACACCAAGCAGGTTTTTTTCCTGATTACTGCATGGTGTCAGTTTGTGACAGTTAGAAGTTTTAGAGCAGTTAGGTTTAGCCCCCTGTAGGTCTAGGGTACCCCCCTAACCCCCCCTAATAAAGTTTTAACCCCTTGATCACCCCCCGTCACCAGTGTCGCTAAGCGATCATTTTTCTGATCGCTGAATTAGTGTCACTGGTTCCGCTAGTTAGGGACGTAAATAGTATAAATGTTATCGATCTTCTTTCTATTAATTTTTTTTTTTAAAAGACAAGTAATACACATCATACCATCTTCAAAAATACATACATTAAAAATTCCTTTTACATAATAAATAATCTTAATGATACCCACTTCCTCCTGTTTCTATAGAATCATCTAACTAAATTCCTATTACTCATACATACCTCAAAACATTCATTTTCTATTGCTCATACATACATCCAAACATTCAAAAAAAAAAATTCCCTCCCCTTCCTTTTTTTTTTCTTTTTCCTTTCCTCCCCCTTCTTCCTTCCCTCCCCCTTCTTACTTCCCTTTCATCCCATTTCCTTACCATTCCCCTCTAATTTTAAATACTCCATCAATCTATTCGATGACCGAAATTCCTCCCATTTTTGCCATATTTCTGGCATCTGACCCCCTACATACCCTTCTTCTCTTATCTGTTTTTCCATATATGTGTCATTTCACATATCCATTCCAACACAGTTGGCTTAATTGTTTTTTTTTTTTCCAATTTTGCGCTATAATTGTTCTAGCTGCAGTTGTCATGTGGTGAAGAATATCTATTTTGATTACCCTTATTGTATCTGATGTAAGGAAAAACAACGAGGTGCTCATATTTGGACTCCTTTCTACTCCTGACACTTTCTGATATATCTCAAATATTTTGTCCCAGAAGCTCCTCACTCCTTGACAACTGTACCATACATGATCCATAGTCCCTCTTTCTACCTTACATCTCCAACACGTTTTTGTATTAACTTTGTTAACTATATTTAAAGCTACTGGGCTCCAATACCATCTCGTTGCGATCTTATAATTTATTTCTTAATATTTATTTGCTATAGATGATTTATGTATTATTTCAAAGATGTTCTCCCATTCCTCCTCTGATATAGGATTTTCTATTTCCTTTTCCCATTTCTTCATTCCTATTAATTCTCTAAGGGAACCGGTAATAAGTAATAAGTTATATATCTTTGATCATTTTTTAGTTGATTCTTGTTCCTCTGCTAATATTTTTTTTCAAATTTTGTTTTTGGTCTATTTAACAAAGGTATTTTTAACTCAATGAATGTGTTTAATTGATAATATTGTAACCATTTGCCCAAGTCCTGCAATTTTGGTAGTTTACCATCCACTAGGATCTGTTCCACCCTTGCGTTCTCCAAAATATTAAATTTTAAGTAATTTGTGGTTTCTAAAGCTGGCAGAAATTCAGGGTTGGAGAACAAAGGTGTCATAGGACCAGTCATAGTGGAAAGTTTCCCCCTTTTTATTATAGTATCCCATACTTTTAATGTAGCAGTTACAAAAATTGTTAATTCTTTTTTCTTTGGTCTTAAATGGGGTTTAATCCAAGGCAGGAACCTAAGTTGTGGTCCTATTAATTCCTCTTCTAGATTTACCCATTGTTTAGTTTCCTTATTATGATGCCAATCAATGATAGTTAATGATGCTGCTTGTAAGTATTTTGTAAAATCTGGTAATGCTAAACCTCCATTTTTTTTATTTCTAATTAAAATTTCTCTATTTATTCGAGGGGTTTTATGAGCCCAAATAAAGCGCACCATTGCTTTTCTCAGTTCCATCATCAGTTTCTTAGGAGGGACTAGGGGAACTGTTTGAAAAATGTATAATATCTTTGGTAATATATCCATTTTTATTATGTTAATTCTTCCCATCCATGAATATGTTATTTTATCAAATTTTTGTAATAATTTAATTACTTTTCGGATTGTTGCATTGTAATTCAACTCCTGTAGTTGATTCAGGTCCTCAGGAATAAATATTCCTAGATATTTAGTTGCTTCTTGATTCCATTTAAATGGAAAATCTTTTTGCAAAAGTGTGTATGTTTTTATTCTTAATAATGATATATTTAGTACCTCTGAATTATCATAATTTACGTTAAAGTTACTCAGTTCCCCAAAGTTTGGAATTGTTATGATAGGATTAGTTACATATATTAACAAATTGTCTGCATATACGGCTGACTTATATTCTATATCTTTGATCTTTATCCGATTAATATCCTTATTTTTTCTTATTGTCGTGATAAGATGTTCCATTACCAATATATATAATAAAGGGGAAAGGAAAAATAACTGTCGGGTTCCATTTGATATTTTTATATATTCTGATAATATTCAATTTACTCTTACCTTAGCTCTTGAGTTGGAGTACAATGCAAGGATCCTACTAAGCATTTTGGGACCCATTCCTATCTGGATTAGTGTTTCCTCCAAGAACCGCCATCCCACTCTCTCAAATGCTTTTTCCGCATCAACGGCCAGAAGACATATCGGGATGGCGGTTCTCTGAACATATTCCACCAATGTGCAAGTTTTTATTATAGTATCCCTAGTCTCTCTTCCCTTCGTGAACCCAGTTTGATCTAAGATTTGGCTTCTTTGATATTGTAATAACGTTACAATATCAAAACAAACTTAATATTTTTTGCTAGAAAATTGCTTAAAACTCCAAAACATTATATATATATATATATATATATATATATACACACACTGTATAATGAGATCCAAAAATCTAGACAATGGAGGTCCATTCCTATTCTGAGATTATCATGCAAATTTGGCATTTCCTGAGGGTCACAGATGGACCCCACCAGTCCCAACAATGCATTTTGGCTGCCATAAACATGATCATTGTGATGGAAACCGTAGTGGCAGCCACACCTGAGCCAGGTATTCTACCTCCTCTTTAACATATCAATTCACTAGCCCATGACCATTGAGATGATCCTTTGTGTCCAGGGTGTGACAGTTCTCTCTATTTTCTGTGGATAGTCATTGTCAGATAGTTTAAGCAAAACTAAAATTCAATTTTTAGTGAATAACACAATCTCAGTTGTATTTTTTTAATTATCCAAATGTTTAAATGGTTGCCGGTTTATATTTTTCACTACATTTTAGATTTTCAGGTTCTTCTTTAAGTGGCCATCCCCATGCAGTAGGCATTTCTGATGAACAACATGTGACATAAAGGGGAAGCTACACAGCAAGTGTATTGCTTTTATACAGTCTATTCAGGCTGGTAAAACTTTGAGGTGAGGAGAAGTAAAACAAAATATGACAAGATGGAATCAGATTCTCTATATAGAATGTGTCATTGTGACTCCTTTCTTGTAAATATCAGCATTTTTATTCTACTTGAAGCAAAGCTAAACACCTTTGTTTGAAAAATAAATGCTAGCAGGTAGGTTTTAATGTCAGAAGAGACACCATATAGCTCTTGTGCTACGGAAGCTCTTTCCTTGTCTACTAGATTTATTTTCTGAATTGTACACTGACTGCCATACAGAACAACTCAACAAGCAATCTCTGCATAGCAGGAATAGGTGCCAAAACAAAGTTACATCAAACCCAGCCGCTAAAGACTCTGGACCCAGAAGACGGAAGAAGGTGGCAATAGAGCGACTAGGTGCAGCATGGACATCATATTTTTTCTATAATGTGCTAAAATAATGTGCTTACATGACGTGCTACATTATAGCAAGAGCCATGTGGTCCCTTATGTTTAGTTTTATTTTAAACTGATCACATATAATGTATGTTTCTCCTATATAAATGTATAAAAAAAATTTTGGATTATCCAAACCATCCTTTCTCAAACTCTTCAAAATGGAGGAACCCCCGAGATTACTTTACAAATCTCAGAGATCCCCTTCTAAAGACTATTATATCCAAAGCTCTGTGTACATTAGTGTGATGGTTGGTGGAATAAATGTTCCCTATATTTGTGATCAGTGAGAAGAATCTTCCTTACAGATTTCTAGAAAGATCAATGGTGTTGGTTGCTACTTATCATCAAAGTAGAAATTCCTTTTTGGTCAAGGAACCCTTAGCAACCCCTGGAGGAACCTTATATATACATGGAACCCTGGACATGAAAAGCTGATCTAGACTAATTCTCTTCTCGTGGGAATTAAGTTTCCAGCAGTTAAAGAAATTCATAGTTTTTGCCAATGAGTTCATTCTGTAGTGAAACTATGATTTAAGGCTTCCTAATGCCATGGCAAACTCTACTGTTGTGTTAATGGTTAGAATAATTATGTATAAACCTTTTTTTTTTTTTTTTAATGGGTATTCAGAAGCAGCAGCATTTTTAAAAGGTTGTTGCTTTTGAAGGCACTAGCTAACGATTTTTGCCATCCTTGTCTCGATACTTAATTTGTCATTCACCCAGAACATCATGTCAGTATGATATTTTCTATTACTAGATATACACATAATTGTTCGAGGTCGGTGACTAACCAAGTAGTGAAGACGTAATCAGGATGTTTGGAGATGAATCTCTAGAAAAATGCCCAGACATGGCAGCTCCAATAATCCAATCCTGACAGGTCCTTTTAATCTTCATAAATATATTTTTATATTGATATAGCAATTTTTATTTTTTATTTTTTTCAATAAAGTCCCTTTTTAACTAAACTTATTGGTGTACAATATTATTAGAAATAAGACATAATGGTACAAAATAACCCGCAAGAACCTATACAGCCAATGTTACATTTTTTTCTCAATAAATATTTGGTTAGTACGCCATCATGTATTAGTTACTCAAACTAGAATTAGAATAAAAAAAATAAAACCCAAAATTACCATTTTCTAGTTAATATGGTGGAAAGTTTAAATGTAAAACTCAAAAACTAAAAATTTAAAAGTTTTAAAAAAAATTCGGTTTCAGCGTGTTTAATTTTATCACCTGTTCTGTAGAAAACCTGTTTATATGCAAATTGGCAAAAACAATGCGGGGTTATTTACACAGCATTTCCATTAGAAGTCAGCCAATGGAACTCCTTCATTCTCTGCCTTCCCCGCCCATCTCCCTTATATAAAGCGGAACTCTCCCTTCTCTGATCAGTGACTCTACATTCAGAGATTCCCGTATACTGATCTATTACAGCCTAGCTGGAGATTTGGTTGTCCGGTGTTGAACTGCAGAGGAACAGAATTTTCAGAAAAATTAACCCGACTTCATTACCGCTGAATACCCATAACATTAAGGTAAGGAACTTTCTAACCAATCATTGGATATTTATTATTTATTGAACATTTTGATAGCAATTCTCCAGAGATGTATGAGGTGTATGTGAAAAAATATATAAAAAACTATATATGAATTCCTGAGAAAATGGGCAATGGGTTGAGGTTCAGGATAAGATAATATGTAATACAATGTATAGAAAAGACAGGATAGACATTGGAGGCTTGCCATGATCACCCTGATGAAAAAGTTGTTAGTAATATGGAATATGTAATAAAAATTGAGGCTGTAATTTGTATGACGTAATACAATGGGAAACAGATGAGTTTTTGTGGCCAAGTAATGTATAATTTATATAAGGCTCCTCTTACAAGTATATTCCAATCTGTACAAAAAAAATGCCTTGAAAATGATTAAGGGAGCCTGAAAATTGAGGGATGTGGAAATTGAGTGTTTGGTTATTGTGGGTCATTCTAGGACTTTAGCGTTATGGGGAGAATGATTTAAGTGTCAGTAATATCTTCTGATGGCCTTTAGCATGGCCTCTGCTGTCTTCTATTGAGTACAAAAGGTGAAGCAACCATTTCCATATTTTACATGATAGTTCTGATGAAAATTACACCTCCTATCTGGCTGAGCTCTGTGTTCATCCTCCTGACTTTCTATAATGAAACTGAAACTCTGCATAGCTGGTTGACAACAAGAAAGCAGGGTATCTTTTGTAGGTCATCCTCATGGTATGTTTAGTCTTTTAATGACAGAATCTGCCAAAAATATGAAGTACACCAAGCTGCATCTGGCAGCAGATACACCACATGTTTCCTGAAGTACACTTCAAGATAAAATGAGTCTTTTGACCCAGTTCTAGAGAGCCCCCCCCCCATGCACACATACACAATTGAACTGGAAGCTACTGGATATATCCTGCTATTTATTTATGTATTATATGTCTTGGGTTTTCCTTTTGTTTTTGGTACTTGCTCAAGGTCCTTTAGCTGTACTAAATATATTTCTGTTGTGTTCAATCTCTATATTTAGTGTCCAACTTGTATTCCCAAATATTATACATGTAGATATGGTGGTCTACTACGCATTTTGTTTTTATAGGTTTATAACTGCAGGTAACCGTATTTATATTTGACACATTTCTAAAGTTTCTTTTCAAAGGTTTTTTTTTTGCTTATTAATGTAACAAGTTTTAATGTTTTACTCTGCAGGACACTATGGCCTCTGCTGATCATAATGTGGAAGGTCTTCTGGATAGAATGGTGTCTTTCTATGCACAAGAACTACAGCAGATCGACTTTGAAGAGTACTTCCTCATTGAGGAGGAGCTTGGAAAAGGCGGCTATGGAAATGTATTCTTGGTGAACGACAAGCAAACAGGTGAGTGAATTAATCTAGCCGCTATTTCAGTATCCTCTGTATATATGTATATAAATTCAATCTGCAAGATACAGGCTTTTTACAGAGGTCACTAGCTGTAGACTTTGTTTAAATTAAAAGGAGCAATAAAGTATATTCACTGTGCAACACTCGTAATAAAGAATAGCAGGTAAATGCAGTGAGCAAATATGGCCCATTACGTGAAATTATTACATCGTTATGAATAGAAAATGTTTCAAATATTAATGTTGGAAAAATTATTTAGAGACTAAATTATTAGGCTGTTTCTTGGGAGGAGTTATGCAAATATCAAAATGTCTTGATGGGTACATATCTGTCTGGAAGAGTGGGCTTTCCTAGATGGACCGTATTTGTATGCAGAACACCATAGATTATGATCACATGTGATGTTAAGTCCAATGAATAAAAGGAAGGGGTTGGGATCAGTCAGGCTGGGGATCATATGATGCTGGATGTCCTCTAGTCAAGAAATGAGGTGGGCTCTATCTGGAGAAGTTCTTGTACAGCTGAGTGCTGGTAAGGCAGTAGTTTAGCTTCCAATGAAGCATGGTACAGTCTCAATCTGGCAGGAACATATCTTCTTAAAATATTGAATATTTTCAAGTTAAAGATATAAAAATTACCAATTGAACATTTCTAGTTCTTGATCTAAGTTATTTCATTTTTTCACAGGTCAAAGAATGGCAATGAAGGTTATGGATAAGGACAAAACCAGTCAGCGGTCTTTCCTCCATGAATTCAGTATTTCATATTTACTGTCTTCTCATCAAAATATCATCGGATGTTTTGGCTTCTTCTTCTCCACCATTGACCATTTTGTTTTTGCCCAGGAACTGGCACCTGTTGGAGATCTGTTCTCCATGATCTTTCCAAATGTAAGTACATTAAGTTGTAGGAATGGCCAATTCTTTATTAAATCCTTTTAAAAAAAAGTTAAAACTAATAATCTGAATTTCCCATCACTTTTTCTAAATGTCTTGGTGACCACTGTAATTAAGACAAAGCAAATCTCCCTGGGGGTGACACGTTCAACAATAAAATCCATCCCTAGCCTAAAATAAATAAATGAAAACCTTTATGGCCATACATGTATGCTTTTAACTGAATCTTTATTCATCCTTATAATCTCCCATACTGTATTTAACATGTATTATGTTTTTGGATTTTTTCTAGGTGGGAATTCCAGAAGACGCAGCAAAGAGGTGTGCTGTGCAGATTTCCAGTGCTCTGGAATTTATATCTGAGAGAGGTTTTGTACACATGGACCTCAAACCAGAAAATGTTCTTGTTTTTGACCAGGACTGCCACTGTGTCAAGATCACGGACTTTGGACTCACTAAGGTCACAGAGACAGTTATTAGAGCAAGATGTGGAAGCAAATCTTACATGGCCCCAGAGATGTTTAACCTGAACATTTCAGATGGACTGGCTGTAGTTGGCAGCCTTGATGTGTGGGCATTTGGTGTTGTCATTTACTGCCTAGTCACAGGAGACTTTCCATGGCGGGTGGCCATGCTTGATGATGAATCATATAAACAGTATGTTGACTGGCAAAATGATTTCCGGGAGGTCAATCCTCCAGAAACATGGGAAAAGGTTCCTGCTGGCATACAAAGAATGTTTTTGGATCTTTTGGCAATTGATCGCGCCAAAAGAAGTAAAACTTCAGTAGTCTTAAAATACCTGGGTGAAAGCTGGAAAGAAGAAACTCCAGAGTTGACTTTAACCACTTACCAACCCGGCCAATTCTGACCCTTCACTCCTACATGTAAAAATCATCATTTTTTTTTGCTAGAAAATTACATAGAACCCCAAAACATTATATATTTTTTTTAGCAGAGACCCTAGAAAATACAATGGCAGTCATTGCAACTTTTTATCTTGCACGGTAGCAATTTTTCAAACGTGTTTTTTTTTTGGAAATGCTTTAAAAAAAAAAAACAGTAAAGTTAGCCCAATTTTTTTGCATAATGTGAAAGATGAATTTGCGCCGAGTAAATAGAAATCTAACATGTCATGCTTCAAAATTGCACACGCTCGTGAAATGGCGCCAAACTTCGGTACTTAAAAATCCCCATAGGCAATGCTTTAAAATTTCTAGCTGCTTACATGTTTTGAGTTACAGAGGAGGTCTAGGGCTAGAATTATTGCTCTTTCTCTACCATTTGCGGCGACACCTCACATGTGTGGTTTCAACACCGTTTTCATATGTGGGCGGGACTTATGTATGCGTTTGTTTCTGCGTGCAACACTTTTTGAAAAAAAAAAAAATTGATCACTTTTATTCCTATTACAAGGAGTGTAAATATCCCTTGTAATAGGAATATGGCATGACAGGACCTCTTTACAGTGAGATATGGGGTCAATAAGACCCCACATCTCACCTCTAGGCTGGGAAGCCTAAAAGCAAAAGACATGACATTATAACATCGCGCCCGGCCTCCGACAATCATAGAAACTCTGGCGACCATCTAGTCTGCCGGAAATCTCTATGGTGGACATCCGGCGAGGGCGGATCCATTCTCCGACTCACCGATTGCAGAGGTGAGTCGGTAGAAGCAACGCAGGGCGGCAGGAGGGGGGGAAATCCCCTCTCGCTGCAAGTAAGAACGACCAATCAGCTGAACCGCTGCTATGATCATTCTTACGGTGTAGGGAATCTCCGGCTTAAAACGACTATCTGAATGATGTCTCTAGCTGCAGGCATCATTCAGATATACCCCCAAAAACCCAGGACGTCCTACGGTCAGCAAGTGGTTAATACAAGAGGAGGGGGGTTCCATTGAAAGGATTTCTTCAGTCCAGTCTGAGCTGACATTGGCTTCCCACCTGAACACGTCACAGAGCAGTGTATCCATCTCATCAACTATCAGCGCTTTGTCTTAGCTTCTGACCACAAACCCCTCTGGATCTCAGTCTGAGATGATTCTAGAGCCACAGAAGGACAACATGTCAGAGGCACCAATTTATGTTTGATAAGGAATATTGGTGAGTGATGGCTCGTCTGAAACATCATCACATAGGTTCAACTTTTCTCAGGTATGTGACTTTCTTGGGGAAATAATTTGATCATAACATTCTATATGTATTTTGTAGTCCACTCCAACTTTTAGGACCATGTCACACTAGCAGTTCTTTAATAAGTGTGTAGTCACTACTCTTGTCTATATCCCCACTAATATTCCTGTGTTACTAAAGGTATGGAATCTTCATCCGAAGCATATAGTGAGATTACTTCTTTTTTTGGAAATAGATCCCTCTGTCCTCCTCAATTGTCCCTCTTCTGCTGTACAGATTTTCAAAGAAATGTACTATTTCACTACAAATAATGTTGTGGCGGAGTAAATCTTTCATCCAGCGATTAAACTATTGCGAACATGGCACTGGCACATTTTATACATACATACTTTGTGCTATTTGTCCTTCCCTTTCATCTCAGAAAGTTGGGAGATATGCCAATGACACATATAACTTTTGTTAGCCATTCTCAGAGTGGTGGGGCTAAGCCTTGCAGTTAAGATTATTAAAGCAAAACTAGAATCAAGTAGGTTGATATAAAAGGTCTTCTAGCTTACAATGGTAATAGCAGAACTCTTGTTGGGTATGTTCTTATCATTTTGTGATTAATTATTTTAAATGATTTACTGATTAATTTTAATATGACATTGCCAAGAACAATTTTTACATATTTGGTGCAGTAATTCATAGGAACTTGAGTTTGTTTTTTATCAATCTAGAAGAGTAGAACTAGTAAAGTATGGTTTCTTTTTGGATGATTTAGGTCTCTATTCCTTTTTGTTTATTGTCTCATTAACTAAGATTAGCTATTCCAGGGCTGTTTTCTAATTTACACAAAACACCTATGTAGTCAGTGTCTGTAACCTTATAAATGTTTAGCATTTCATATATCATTATTTACAGCAGGATAATCAGTCATTCTATAAGGAAGAAATCTTTCAGAACTGACCATGTGCATTTTTTTATTATTAATTCTAGATTCATGTTTGCTGCTCACAGATAATTTTCTTTATTTTACTCCAACAATATTTTTTTATATTTTTTAGGTGACAAGTCTGGACTATTTCCAGGGGTTGAACAAGACCCCTGCCTGGTACATGGGGGGATGTAACTTGTACATATATAAGTAGTTACTCCTCCTGAGCACTGGGTGGTGCTCTTGAATTTTCTCCATACACAAAAATACCCGCTGATCCTGCCAGAAATCCAGTGAGCTCCTAAATTCCTGTTTGAACTGACAACCCTGGAGGAGTTATGCAATTAGGAAAATGTCTTGATGGGTGGATGTCAGTCTGGAGGAGTGGGTGTAATTATTATCTATATATTTTTTTTTAAGTATATTGAGAAGATAGTGTGTTTTTCTTTTCTCCCTTTTCTCTTCCTTTAGAGCCCTTTCATACTGACAGCGCAGCACTTTTCCATCATTTTAGAGGTACTTTTCTGCCACTAGCCACTTTTAACCCCCTCTAGCGTCCGAATATAGGGTTAAAAGCGCCACTACCACGGCACATTGCAGGGCGCTTCGGCGCGCTGCCCATTGATTTCAATTGGCAGGGGCCCTTTAGGAGTGGTGTATACATTGCTCCTAAAGTGCCCCAAAGATATGCTGCTTGCAGGACTTTTTTGAACGTCCTGCCAGTGCAGCGCCCCAGTGTAAAAGAACTCGGGCTTTCGCACTGGGACTGCAGGTGAGGCATTTTTCAGGCGCTTTACAGTCGCTATTTTTAGCGCTAAAGTGCCTGAAAAATGCCTCCAGTGTGAAAGGGGTCTTATTAAATCTTTTTTTTCTAGTGAATGGTATTGTGAAAACCTCTTCTAGGTAAAAAAAAAAAAAAAACACACCAAGGTCCTGCAAGGCCTATATGAAATATAAATTGCTTGTGAAATAAACAATTCTGTAATTTCTCCTGTACAATAATAGTGTGGGTTACTGTAGATGTGAGATTCATAGGGAGGTTGAATAAGATAGAAGAGGAGGCAATATAAATTGAAATCCCAGTCTACAGTATAAGGCCAATGAACATATAGCCACTCTGCATCCAAATGACCAAACACAAATTAAAAATAAATAAATAAAAAGAGTAAAGGTGGTGGGTAGTGATGAACCAACCACACCTGGGGGGTGGTTGAACAGGGTTCGGTGAACAGGTTTGTGTGCCTAATTTGAACCCCTTTGAAGTCAATGGGAGCCGAATGTTAAAAATACATTTCTGGACATTTCCTGACCTAATAGGCAAGAGAATGTCAAACAAATGAGATGGGGGTTGGGCACTGACCTTGGAGACATGTATCAAAGCAATTTTTTTAATGCCATTAGTTGCAGAACTGGGCACTGCCCTTAGGGACATACAGCAAAGAAAAAACATCTAAAAATTCAATTTGGTTGGGAAGAGCTTTAATAAAACGCTTATTTAAACATTACATATGCAAACCCCCCATTAAACATCATGTCTGGGGTTGTGTTGCCACAAAATCCTTTTAATCCAGGACACATATTAAATAAACCGGTTCTGAGGCTGATTTAATGCAGAATAAGGCACCAAAAGAGTTTAATTACCAACTTAATCAACCACAGAACCTGTGTAATTATTGTGTGTCCTGGATTAGAGGGATGATGTGGCAACTCTAGTCTGGGGGTGACCTGACCCTGCTTGTGAAGTGTTGTATCTGTACAATGTATGCAACCTACTACAGGAACACCGACATTTACAAAAAGAAAACACATTTTAATTGCAGGAAAAGATGATCATTCCCAGCAGCTTTGTTCTGTTTTCAACCACTTTGTACCCGGAGCAATTCTGACACTTCTACTAACATTTAAAAAATCATCATTTCTTTTGCTAGAAAATTACTCAAGACCCCCAAACACACACACATATATATATATATATATATATATATATATATATATATATATATATATATATATATATATATATCAAACATTTTTGGGAAAAAAACACTTTTATGAATAAAAAAAAAAACAACTCTAAAGTTAGCCTTTTTTTTTTTTTTCTGTATAAAGTGAAAGATGATGCTAGGCCGAGTAAATAGATACCTAACATTTTAAAATTGTGCACACTCCTAGGATGGGACCAAACTTTTCTACTTAAAAATCTCCATCAGCTACGCTTTAACATATTTTAGAGCTTACAAGTTTAGAGTCCCAGAGAAGGTCTAGAGCTAGAAATATTGCTTTAATTCTAATGTTTGCAGCGTTACCTCACATGTAAGGTTTGAATGTAGTTTAAGTGTACGGGTGCAACCTACGTATGCGTTTGTTTCTGTATGCGAGCACACAGGGATGGCGGGGGTTATTTTTACACTTTCCCTTTTAATTTTTACATTTTTGATCACTTTTATTTTTATTACAAGGATAGTAAACATCCTTTGTAAAAGGAATATTGCATGACAGGTCCTCTTTATGGAGAAATGTGGGGTCTATAGGACCCCATATCTCTCCTCTAGGCTGAAAAGCCTGAGATTTAAAAAAAAAAATTAACAAAAAAAGACAGTGTTTACATCTGCTGGCGCCGGAAGTGACGTCATGGCATTGCTTCCAGCCCCTGAGAGTCATAGAGATGACGGGGCACCATGTGGTCTTTGGTCAGCTCTATGGTAAACTTCCATAACTGGCCGGTTCATTCTCTGGCTCGTCCATCGCACGGGCGAGATGGAGAAGCACCAGAAGGCGGTGGGGGGGGCGGCGTCCCCTGCCGCCACCTGTAGAAACAATCAAGCGGTGAAACAGCTGCTATGAATGTTTATATTGTGCAGGGAATTGCCTGCTGAAAAGAATAGCTGGATGATGCCTGCAGCTGCACCCATCATTCAGATATCACCACTTCAAATCCCCAACGTCATATGACGTAAACCCGGGTGAAGTAATTAAACAACTGGGGACTCCAGTCATCTATACCAGACCCTATATAAGGATGGAGATGTTAATGGGAAGCCCCACAAAAAACACAGGGGTCTCCCCCAATTTATAGCAGACCCTTCAGTTCCTGCCTCTGGGATATACATAAAGTGCCGCAGCAGCTCTGTCATTTACTAAGGAAAACTGTTGCTCAAACCAGCAAATGATATGTGATTGACCTCTGCATTGTGTTAAAGCATAATGACCCCTCCAAGGGTCTGCTGTGTATTTTAGGAGGCGTGTTTGAGTTAGAGGTGTCTGTGTGGGTTTTGTTTGTTTTTTTTGTTTTGTTTTTTTAAATAAACTGCCAATGAATGTCCTTTTGTTGGAAATTTAAACAGTATCATGTATTCTTTGTAAATTTCTTTGTAAATAGCACATCCTACAATGAGAATGGAAAAAAAAATGCCTAGGAACCCCCCACCCCAAAGAAAAAAAAAAATTTATACTTACCTAACAGTAATTTTCCTTTCCTGATGCAAGCATGACAGCATATACGTGTGGTTAGGCTCCGCCCCCTGCCCCATCACAGGACCGGTTATACTATAATACTATACTATACATAAGCCACATTGCCCCGGCACCCCCCAAGCCATCGAAGAGGGCCCCCCCTCACCTACCTTCCACCCACCAGACTGGATAAACGCTATGAGGTGCCGCGTTGCACTTAGAAGCCCAGAAAGAAAACACACAGGAACTGAATCCACCGGATGTGACGTTGGCAACCCGAAACTCGAGCGGGCGCTTAACCCGGCTGTGAATGGAGGGCTATATAGCCCCTGACTCCTCCCACATATCCAGCCTGGCCTCCAGCCAGCCTTTCAGCATAGTGCACCACTTTAGGAGCCACAGATAAACTGGAACCCCCCACTCCTGCACAGCCAGGCACACTGAATTTCACAGGCACTCCCAGGAAGATTCAGAGAACAGTCTGTGACTTTGTTTTTGTTAATTATTAAGGGTTAATAACTTGGATAGGGATGGGAGATTATGGGATGCCCACTTGAATTCAACAACAAAACTTAAGGGACATTCTTATTTTATACATGTCTCTATATACAGCTCCAACTTCTTTCTTCAACACACACTTGCTTGTTCCAGCTATGTCACTCTATGATGATCTGACAGCCTCCAGTCAAATGTAACCACAGCCACTTACAGGCAGGGACTCGCAGCCCCTATGAGTGTAGAACAGTGGAGTGACACAGCTTATACTTTCACATCAATTCCTTTCTGTGGCCACTGATCCCAGCACCACCGCTTCAGGTACTGCCAACCCACCTGGCTGCATCTGCCTCTTTCATTAGCCCTCCAGGCTAACTTCTCCACAGCAGCCTACCAAACTGACTCTCACCAGCCCACCCAGCTGACTCTCAAGAGATCTCCTAGGAAAAGGTTGAAGACTTAAGCACAGCACAGTATTCAGGCAGAACTGTCTAGATGTGGCAGTCTTCCCTCTTATTAGCCCCCAGTAGTGGTGACCTACTCACTCTCTCCTCTTTCCTGATCCCGTGTCTCCAGGAAGGGCTTCCTCAGAGTGTTATGGCAAGATACTTCCAGCACCTGAGCCCCAGCCCAAGGTCACCCCTCCACACTAGGGAGTACCCCTCAGGGCCTCCGACAGCCTTCACAGCACTATATCTTTCACCCGACTCTCCTGCTGGCATGGCCATTGTCTATTTAGGAGGTTGATGTTAAGTGAAGATTGTTTACCCCTAGAAGCAGTGTATGCTTCATGTACTAAAGGTGTGGGATATCATTTTTCATTTAACTTTTGTTTCAGGAGGTGACCTTGTGACAAGTATTTGTTATGTGTACAATTATGTTTAAGTCAATGAAATTAACCTTTTGGGTTGTTGGCTGTCCACATAGAATGGTAGTAGCTATGGAATTGTAGAAAATAATTGTCTGTGGTTGTTTTAACAATTGTTTGCATATATAGTCTGCTTCGCATGGCACAATTTTAAATCCAAAAAGGTCAGATTGGATCGCATACAGATGTAAATGAGAGGCCTAGGGTGTTTGGAGTTCCAATATGTAACAGATTTCTCTACCAAGAATCGCAGGCCATCTCAAATGAAGATATCATCAATAGAACAAATTAAAAAAAAGACTATATTTCTTGAATAGGGGTTGTTGTTCCAGATAGACTGGTGTTCCTATAGTTCCATGGTCAAATTTGCATAGCTAGGGGCAAAATTTGCCCCCATAGCTGTGCCCTGTATTTGTAAAAAATAGTCACCTTATAAGGAAAAATAGTTGTGTGTAAAAACACACAAAAAGATAAGTGGCATCCATTACAAATTGGGCTTGTCTGTGATTTGAGTGAGTCTTGGATGAGAAAGTATTGCTCTGCTCTACGTCTGAACTCATGGGTGATTGAGGTATATAGGGAATTAACATCAAGGGATACCCACAGATATGGTGGTTCCCAGGTATGTTTTCAAGATGTCTACAAGGTGGATACCATCATATGTGTTTGTGTGTGTTCTATATTAGGGATGAGCTTCGAGTTCGAGTCGAACTCATGTTCGACTCGAACATTGGCTGTTCGCAAGTTCACCGAACAGCGAACAATTTGGGGTGTTCGCGGCAAATTCGAATGCCGCGGAACACCCTTTAAAAGTCTATGGGAGAAATCAAAAGTGCTAATTTTAAAGGCTAATATGCAAGTTATTGTCATAAAAAGTGTTTGGGGACCTGGGTCCTGCCCCAGGGGACATGGATCAATGCAAAAAAAAGTTTTAAAAACGGCCGTTTTTTCAGGAGCAGTGATTTTAATAATACTTAAAGTCAATCAATAAAAGTGTAATATCCCTTTAAATTTCGTACCTGGGGGGTGTCTATAGTGTGCCTGTAAAGGGGCGCATGTTTCCTGTGTTTAGAACAGTCTGACAGCAAAATGACATTTTGAAGGAAAAAACTCATTTAAAACTACCCGCGGCTATTGCATTGCCGACAATACACATAGAAGTTCATTGATAAAAACGGCATGGGAATTCCCCAAAGGGGAACCCCGAACCAAAATTTAAAAAAAAAAATGACGTGGGGGTCCCCCTAAATTCCATACCAGGCCCTTCAGGTCTGGGATGGATATTAAGGGGAACCCCGGCCAAAATTTAAAAAAAAAAATGACGTGGGGTTCCCCCTAAATTCCATACCAGACCCTTCAGGTCTGGTATGGATTTTAAGGGGAACCCCGCGCCAAAAAAAAAAAAAAAAACGGCGTGGGGTCCCCCCAAAAATCCATACCAGACCCTTATCCGAGCACGCAACCTGGCAGGCCGCAGGAAAAGAGGGGGGGACAAGAGTGCGGCCCCCCCTCCCTCCTGAACCGTACCAGGCCACATGCCCTCAACATTGGGAGGGTGCTTTGGGGTAGCCCCCCAAAACACCTTGTCCCCATGTTGATGAGGACAAGGGCCTCATCCTCACAACCCTGGCCGGTGGTTGTGAGGGTTTGCGGGCGGGGGGCTTATCGGAATCTGGAAGCCCCCTTTAACAAGGTGACCCCCAGATCCCGGCCCCCCCCCTGTGTGAAATGGTAAGGGGGTACATAAGTACCCCTACCATTTCACGAAAAAAGTGTCAAAAATGTTAAAAATGACAAGAGACAGTTTTTGACAATTCCTTTATTTAAATGCTTCTTCTTTCTTCTATCTTGCTTCATCTTCTGGTTCTTCTGGCTCTTCTGGTTCTTCTGGTTCTTCCTCCGGCGTTCTCGTCCAGCATCTCCTCCGCGGCGTCTTCTGTCTTCTTCTCCTCGGGCCGCTCCGCACCCATGGCATGGGGGGGAGGCTCCCGCTCTTCTCTTCTTCTTTTCTTCTTTTCTTCTTTTCTTCTCTTCTTCTCTTCTTCTTCATTTTCTTCTCCGGGCCGCTCCGCAATCCATGCTGGCATGGAGGGAGGCTCCCGCTGTGTGACGGCGCTCCTCGTCTGACAGTTCTTAAATAACGGAGGGGGGCGGGGCCACCCGGTGACCCCGCCCCCCTCTGACGCACGGTGACTTGACGGGACTTCCCTGTGGCATTCCCCGTGACGTCACAGGGAAGTCCCGTCAAGTCACCGTGCGTCAGAGGGGGGCGGGGTCACCGGGTGGCCCCGCCCCCCTCCGTTATTTAAGAACTGTCAGACGAGGAGCGCCGTCACACAGCGGGAGCCTCCCTCCATGCCAGCATGGATTGCGGAGCGGCCCGGAGAAGAAAATGAAGAAGAAGAGAAGAAGAGAAGAAGAGAAGAAAAGAAGAAAAGAAGAAGAGAAGAAGAGAAGAGCGGGAGCCTCCCCCCCATGCCATGGGTGCGGAGCGGCCCGAGGAGAAGAAGACAGAAGACGCCGCGGAGGAGATGCTGGACGAGAACGCCGGAGGAAGAACCAGAAGAACCAGAAGAGCCAGAAGAACCAGAAGATGAAGCAAGATAGAAGAAAGAAGAAGCATTTAAATAAAGGAATTGTCAAAAACTGTCTCTTGTCATTTTTAACATTTTTGACACTTTTTTCGTGAAATGGTAGGGGTACTTATGTACCCCCTTACCATTTCACACAGGGGGGGGGCCGGGATCTGGGGGTCACCTTGTTAAAGGGGGCTTCCAGATTCCGATAAGCCCCCCGCCCGCAGACCCCCACAACCACCGGCCAGGGTTGTGGGGATGAGGCCCTTGTCCTCATCAACATGGGGACAAGGTGTTTTGGGGGGCTACCCCAAAGCACCCTCCCAATGTTGAGGGCATGTGGCCTGGTACGGTTCAGGAGGGAGGGGGGGCCGCACTCTCGTCCCCCCCTCTTTTCCTGCGGCCTGCCAGGTTGCGTGCTCGGATAAGGGTCTGGTATGGATTTTTGGGGGGACCCCACGCCGTTTTTTTTTTTTTTTTTGGCGCGGGGTTCCCCTTAAAATCCATACCAGACCTGAAGGGTCTGGTATGGAATTTAGGGGGAACCCCACGTCATTTTTTTTTTTAATTTTGGCCGGGGTTCCCCTTAATATCCATACCAGACCTGAAGGGCCTGGTATGGAATTTAGGGGGACCCCCACGTCATTTTTTTTTTTTTAATTTTGGTTCGGGGTTCCCCTTTGGGGAATTCCCATGCCGTTTTTATCAATGAACTTCTATGTGTATTGTCGGCAATGCAATAGCCGCGGGTAGTTTTAAATGAGTTTTTTCCTTCAAAATGTCATTTTGCTGTCAGACTGTTCTAAACACAGGAAACATGCGCCCCTTTACAGGCACACTATAGACACCCCCCAGGTACGAAATTTAAAGGGATATTACACTTTTATTGTTTGACTTTAAGCATTATTAAAATCACTGCTCCTGAAAAAACGGCCGTTTTTAAAACTTTTTTTTGCATTGATCCATGTCCCCTGGGGCAGGACCCAGGTCCCCAAACACTTTTTATGACAATAACTTGCATATAAGCCTTGAAAATTAGCACTTTTGATTATTCATGTTCGTGTCCCATAGACTTTAACGGTGTTCGCATGTTCGAACGAACTTTTTTCCTGTTCGCATGTTCTGGTGCGAACCGAACAGGGGGGTGTTCGGCTCATCCCTATTCTATATATACACACACACAGTATAACAAGTGTTGAGGGTGGAGTGCACATGCTCCAATGTAGCAGTGCTAAGCAATCAGACCCTTCCACAGGCCATATATAGAGAGAAAATCAGATGGGATTGCTGCACTTACACATTATTAGAAAAAGATATAAATTCAAATTCCATTCAGTGTTAAAAACATGATAGTTTTGGGCTATACAGATAGCGCCCTTCAGAATAAGACACATGCAATGATAGTGATCTTTACAAGCTTATCTATCTATCTATCTATCTATCTATCTATCTATCTATCTATCTATCTATCTATCTATCTATCTATCTATATATAGTTATATATAATGTGGGAAGATGTAGCTCGTGGGGATCACCTTTTCTGAAGGACAGCCAGCAAACAGGCATTTTCTAAAAAATCTGGCGGATGCCAGGTTTATTTACAAGGATGTTTGCAAAATAAAAATTAACAAAACAGTAAAGTAAATCCTTGTCGTCCAGCACTAACTAAACCGTCTCCTCTCTAGACAGTGCAGGGCTGGTCCCGTCACCCACAAAATATGCGGTAAAGCAAACCTTATAGTCCAATAGCCAGAGCTCCTCTCATTCAGGTTCCTTCCTGAGACTCAAAACCAGAGCCTTGTTGAGCTCTCTTCCTGGTTTTTTAAAGTCCACCAGGGTGTGGGCTCAAGTGGACCAGAACATCCAGACCGAAATCTAGCCTGCCACATAGGCTGGAAAAACCCGGGCCGGATTCTGATTCAATCCCTTACAACAGAACGAATGTGAGGTGAAATATAGCGATTATCCACTATATCGCCTCACATACCGTCACTATTTATATATATATATATATATATATATATATATATATATACACACACTCTTCTCTCATATGGGATTATGGGTCATTCAGGTGCTATCGCCTTTCTCATTACATTCGATATGCACTAAAGAAGAACAAACACAAATAGTGAATGTATGTGTGCATCAATCCCATCTGATTATACATATGTATACTGATAGGTTCTGGGCCAGGAGCTGGAGAAAGTGACCCTTTCCTTGGCTGCAACAATGGAACAACACCTGGGGGGGATTTTGAAGACTTTTGTGGATTTTGGGTAGGTGGTAAATATAATGCCCTGTACACGGATCCGTCGGAAAAAATCCATGGATTTTGTTGTCGGAATGTGTGATCGTGTGTACGGGGCATATGGCATACTATAGCATTCTATTTTCAAAAAAGAGACTCCTGCCTTGTTGATGATGCCCTCACTTGGTGCATTGTTGACCAATGTTTATGCTTCCTCACTATACTGGGATAGGGTATCATATTGTAGTCAAATATAGTTGTTGGTATCCGATATTAGATTATATGTGCTTCTTCAGGGTTTGATCCCTGTCTTGTACAACAATCCCTCCACTTTTGTCACCTGGCTAGATAATGATACTGAAATGATTAGATAGACTGTTGAGAGCTAGTTTTTCTTTTGAGGTGAGATTGAAATATGCAGGAGAGTGAGTAGAAGTTTGTAGGATCTCAGAGTAGACCTCTTGGTAGAAATTTTGCATGTAAGGTCCCTTCACATGCGTAGGGTTAAAGATAGATTTAGTTCTAATTGCTGTGTGTTGTACTGGAGGAGAGGTGTGAGTAAGGCTACATACACTTAATTGTCATCTGTGTAAAGGTCCTCCAAGTGCACTAGTAGGCACGTAGAATCTCGTGAATTGTCATGTGTAATATCAGTAGTGATTAGGTCTATACCAGGATTTGGCTTCTTTGTTATCAATCTTCTTTTTATTATTTTTTTTTTTTAAAAGACAAGTAATACACATCATACCATCTTCAAAAATACATACATTAAAAATTCCTTTTACATAATAAATAATCTTAATGATACCCACTTCCTCCTGTTTCTATAGAATCATCTAACTAAATTCCTATTATTCATACATACCTCAAAACATGCATTTCCTATTGCTCATACATACATCCAAACATTCAAAAAAAAAGAAATTCCCTACCCTTCCTTTTTTTTTTCTTTTTCCTTTCCTCCCCCTTCTTCCTTCCCTCCCCCTTCTTACTTCCCTTTCATCCCATATCCTTCCCATTCCCCTCCAATTTTAAATACTCCATCAATCTATTCGAGGACTGAATATCCTGCCATTTTTGCCATATTTCTGGCATCTGACCCCCTACATACCCTTCTTCTCTTATCTGTTTTTCCATATATTCAATTTTGCTAATTTCACATATCCATTCCAACACAGTTGGTTTAATTGTTTTTTGGTTTTTTTCCAATTTTGCGCTATAATTGTTCTAGCTGCAGTTGTTTTGTGGTGAAGAATATCTATTTTGATTACCCTTATTGTATCTGATGTAAGGGAAAACAACGAGGTGCTTATATTTGGACTCCTTTCTACTCCTGACACTTTCTGATATATCTCAAATATTTTGTCCCAGAAGCTCCTCACTCCTTGACAACTGTACCATACATGATCCATAGTCCCTCTTTCTACCTCACATCTCCAACACGTTTCTGTATTAACTTTGTTAACTATATTTAAAGCTACTGGGCTCCAATACCATCTCATTGCGATCTTATAATTTATTTCTTGATATTTATTTGCTATAGATGATTTATGTATTATTTCAAAGATGTTCTCCCATTCCTCCTCTGATATAGGATTTTCTATTTCCTTTTCCCATTTCTTCATTCCTATTAATTCTCTAAGGGAACCGGAGGGGAGTAATAAGTTATATATCTTTGATCATTTTTAGTTGGTTCTTGTTCCTCTACTAATATGTTTTCAAATTTTGTTTTTGGTCTATTTATCAAAGGTATTTTTAACTCAATGAATGTCTTTAATTGATAATATTGTAACCATTTGCTTTTATATTCAGGCACCAAGTCCTGCAATTTTGGTAGTTTACCATCCACTAGGATCTGTTCCACCCTTGCGTTCTCCAAAATATTCCATTTTAAGTAATTTGTGGTTTCTAAACCTGGCAAAAATTCAGGGTTGGAGAACAAAGGTGTCATAGGACCAGTCATAGTGGAAAGTTTCCCCCTTTTTATTATAGTATCCCATATTTTTAATGTAGCATTTACAAAAATTGTTCATTCTTTTTTCTTTGGTTTTAAATGGGGTTTAATCTAAGGCAGGAACCTAACTTGTGGTCCTATTAATTCCTCTTCTAGATTTACCCATTGTTTAGTTTCCTTATAATGATGCCAATCAATAATGCTAATTAATGATGCTGCTTGTAAGTATTTTGTAAAATCTGGTAATGATAAACCTCCATTTTTTTTATTTCTAATTAAAAATTCTCTCTTTATTCGAGGGGTTTTATGAGCCCAAATAAAGTTCACTATTGCTTTTCTCAGTTCCATCATCAGTTTCTTAGGAGGGACTAGGGGAACTGTTTGAAAAATGTATAATATCTTTGGTAATATATCCATTTGTATTATGTTAATTCTTCCCCATCCATGAATATGTTATTTTATCAAATTTTTGTAATAGTTTAATTACTTTTCGGATCGCTGCATTGTAATTCAACTCCTGTAGTTGATTCAGGTCCTCATGAATAAATATTCCTAGATATTTAATTGCTTCTTAATTCCATTTAAATGGAAAATCTTTTTGCAAAAGTGTGTATGTTTTTTTCTTAATAATGATATATTTAGTACCTCTGATTCATCATAATTTAACTTTAAATTTACTCAATTCCCCAAATCTTTTAAATTATTTTATTAAGTTTGGAATTGTTATGATAGGATTCATTACATATATTAACAAATCGTCTGCATATACGGCCGACTTATATTCTATATCTTTGATCTTTATCCCATTAATATCCTTATTTTTTCTTATTGCCGTGATAAGATGTTCCATTACCAATATATATAATAAAGGGGAAAGGGGACATCCCTGTCGGGTTCCATTTGATATTTTTATATATTCTGATAATATTCAATTTACTCTTACCTTAGCTCTTGAGTTGGAGTACAATGCAAGGATCCTAATAAGCATTTTGGGACCCATTCCTATCTGGATTAGTGTTTCCTCCAAGAACCGCCATCCCACTCTGTCAAATGCTTTTTCCGCATCAATGGCCAGAAGACATAGCGGGATGGCGGTTCTCTGAACATATTCCACCAAAGTGCAAGTTTTTATTATATTATCCCTAGCCTCTCTTCCCTTCATGAACCCAGTTTGATCTAGGATTTGGCTTCTTTGATATTGTAATAACGTTACAATATCAAAACAAACAACTTAATATTTTTTTGCTAGAAAATTGCTTAAAACTCCCAAACATGATATATATATATATATATATATATATATATATATATATATATATATATATATATATATATATATATATACACACACTGTATAATGAGATCCAAAAATCTAGACAATGGAGGTCCCTTCCTATTCTGAGATTATCATGCAAATTTGGCATTTCCTGAGGGTCACAGATGGACCCCACCAGTCCCAACAATGCAGGTTGGCTGCCATAAACATGGTCATTGTGATGGAAACCGTAGTGGCAGCCACACCTGAGCCAGGTATTCTACCTCCTCTTTAACATATCAATTCACTAGCCCATGACCATTGAGGTGATCCTTTGTGTCCAGGGTGTGACAGTTCTCTCTATTTTCTGTGGATAGTCATGGTCAAATATTTTAAGCAAAACTAAAAGTCTATTTTTAGTGAATAACACAATCTCATTTGTATTTTATAATTATCCAAATGTTTAAATGGTTGCTGGTTTATATTTTTCACTACATTTTAGATTTTCAGGTTCTTCTTTTAGTGGCCATCCCCATGCAGTAGGCATTTCTGATGAACAACATGTGACATAAAGGGGAAGCTACATAGAAAGAGTATTGCTTTTATACAGTCTATTCAGGCTGGTAAAACTTTGAGGTGAGGAGAAGTAAAACAAAAAATGACAAGATATAATCACATTCTCTACATAGAATGAGTCATTGTGACTCCCTTCTTGTAAATATCAGCATTTTTATTCTACTTGAAGCAAAGCTAAACACCTTTGTTTGAAAAATAAATGCTAGCAGGTAGTTTTTAATGTCAGAAGAGACACCATATAGCTCTTGTGCTATGGAAGCTCTTTCCTTGTCTACTAGATTTTATTTTCTGAATTGTACACTGACTGCCATACAGAACAACTCAACAAGCAATCTCTGCATAGCAGGAATAGGTGCCAAAACAAAGTTACATCAAACCCAGCCGCTAAAGACTCTGGACCCAGAAGACGGAAGAAGGTGGCAATAGAGCGACTAGGTGCAGCATGGACATCATATTTTTTCTATAATGTGCTAAAATAATGTGCTTACATGACGTGCTACATTATAGCAAGAGCCATGTGGTCCCTTATGTTTAGTTTTATTTTAAACTGATCACATATAATGTATGTTTCTCCTATATAAATGTATAAAAAAATTTTGGATTATCCAAACCATCCTTTCTCAAACTCTTCAAAATGGAGGAACCCCCGAGATTACTTTTCAAATCTCAGAGATCCCCTTCTAAAGACTATTATATCCAAAGCTCTGTGTACCTTAGTGTAATGGTTGGTGGAATAAATGATCCCTATATTTGTGGTCAGTGAGAAGAATCTTCCTTACAGATATCTAGAAAGATCAATGGTGTTGGTTGCTACTTATCATCAAAGTAGAAATTCCTTTTTGGTCAAGGAACCCTTAGTGACCTCTGGAGGAACCTTATATATACATGGAACCCTGGACATGAAAAGCTGATCTAGACTAATTCTCTTCTCGTGGAAATTAAGTTTCCAGCAGTTAAAGAAATTCATAGTTTTTGCCAATGAGTTCATTCTGTAGTGAAACTATGATTTAAGGCTTCCTAATGCCATGGCAAACTCTACTGTTGTGTTAATGGTTAGAATAGTTATGTATAAACCTTTTTTTTTTTTTTTTTTTTTTTTAATGGGTATTCAGAAGCAGCAGCATTTTTAAAAGGTTGTTGCTTTTGAAGGCGCTAGCTAATGATTTTTGCCATCCTTGTCTCGATACTTAATTTGTCATTCACCCAGAACATCATGTCAGTATGATATTTTCTATTACTAGATATACACATAATTGTTCTAGGTCAGTGACTAACCAAGTAATGAAGACATAATCAGGATGTTTGGAGATGAATCTCTAGAAAAATGCCCAGACATGGCAGCTCCAATAGTCCAATCCTGACAGGTCCTTTTAATCTTCATAAATATATATTTATATTGATATAGCAATTTTTATTTTTTATTTTTTTCAATAAAGTCCCTTTTTAACTAAACTTATTGGTGTACAATATTATTAGAAATAAGATATAATGGCACAAAATAACCCGCAAGAACCTATACAGCCAATGTTAAATTTTTTTCTCTATAAATATCTGGTTAGTACGCCATCATGTATTAGTTACTCAAACTAGAATTAGATTAAAAAAAAAATATATAAAACCAAAAATTACCATTTTCTAGTTAATATGGTGGAAAGTTTAAATTTAAAACTCAAAAACTAAAAATTTAAAAGTTTTAAAAAAAATTCGGTTTCAGCGTGTTTAATTTTATCACCTGTTCTGTAGAAAACCTGTTTATGTGCAAATTGGCAAAAACAATGCGGGGTTATTTACACAGCATTTCCATTAGAAGTCAGCCAATGGAACTCCTTCATTCTCTGCCTTCCCCGCCCATCTCCCTTATATAAAGCGGAACTCTCCCTTCTCTGATCAGTGACTCTACATTCAGAGATTCCCGTATACTGATCTATTACAGCCTAGCTGGAGATTTGGTTGTCCGGTGTTGAACTGCAGAGGAACAGAATTTTCAGAAAAATTAACCCGACTATATCACCGCTGAATACCCATCACATTAAGGTAAGGAACTTTCTAACCAATCATTGGATATTTATTATTTATTGAACATTTTGATAGCAATTCTCCAGAGATGTATGAGGTGTATGTGAAAAAATATATAAAAAACTATATATGAATTCCTGAGAAAATGGGCAATGGGTTGAGGTTCAGGATAAGATAATATGTAATACAATGTATAGAAAAGACAGGATAGACATTGGAGGCTTGCCATGTTCACCCTGATGAAAAGTAATATGGAATATGTAATAAAAATTGAGGCTGTAATTTGTATGACGTAATACAATGGGAAACAGATGAGTTTTTGTGGCCAAGTAATGTATAATTTATATAAGGCTCCTCTTACAAGTATATTCCAATCTGTACAAAAAAAATGCCTTGAAAATGATTAAGGGTGCCTGAAAATAGAGGGATGTGGAAATTGAGTGTTTGGTTATTGTGGGTCATTCTAGGACTTTAACGTTATGGGGAGAATGATTTAAGTGTCAGTAATATCTTCTGATGGCCTTTAGCATGGCCTCTGCTGTCTTCTATTGAGTACAAAAGGTGAAGCAACCATTTCCATATTTTACATGATAGTTCTGATGAAAATTACACTTCCTATCTGGCTGAGCTCTGTGTTCATCCTCCTGAATTTCTATAATGAAACTGAAACTCTGCATAGCTGGTTGGCAACAAGAAAGCAGGGTATCTTTTGTAGGTCATCCTTATGGTATGTTTAGTCTTTTAATGACAGAATCTGCCAAAAATATGAAGGTCACCAAGCTGCTTCTGGCAGCAGATACACCACATGTTTCCTGAAGTACACTTCAAGATAAAGTGAGTCTTTTGACCCAGTTCTAGAGAGCCCCCCCCCCCCCATGCACACATACACAATTGAACTGGAAGCTACCGGATATATCCTGCTATTTATTTATGTATTATATGTCTTGGGTTTTCCTTTTGTTTTTGGTACTTGCTCAAGGTCCTTTAGCTGTACTAAATATATTTCTGTTGTGTTCAATCTCTATATTTAGTGTCCAACTTGTATTCCCAAATATTATACATGTAGATATGGTGGTCTACTACGCATTTTGTTTTTATAGGTTTATAACTGCAGGTAACAGTATTTATATTTGACACATTTCTAAAGTTTATTTTCAAAGGTTTTTTTTTTTGCTTATTAATGTAACAAGTTTTAATGTTTTACTCTGCAGGACACTATGGCCTCTGCTGACCATAATGTGGAAGGTCTTCTGGATAGAATGGTGTCTTTCTATGCACAAGAACTACAGCAGATCGACTTTGAAGAGTACTTCCTCATTGAGGAGGAGCTTGGAAAAGGCGGCTATGGAAATGTATTCTTGGTGAACGACAAGCAAACAGGTGAGTGAATTAATCTAGCCGCTATTTCAGTAACCTCTGTATATATGGATGTAAATTCAATCTGCAAGATACAGGCTTTTTCCAGAGGTCATTAGCTGTAGACTTTGTTTAAAATAAAAGGAGCAATAAAGTATATTCACTGTGCAACACTCGTAATAAAGAATAGCAGGTAAATGCAGTGAGCAAATATGGCCCATTACGTGAAATTATTACATCGTTATGAATAGAAAATGTTTCAAATATTAATGTTGGAAAAATTATTTAGAGACTAAATTATTGGGCTGTTTCTTGGGAGGAGTTATGCAAATATCAAAATGTCTTGATGGGTACATATCTGTCTGGAAGAGTGGGCTTTCCTAGATGGACCGTATTTGTATGCAGAACACCATAGATTATGATCACATGTGATGTTAAGTCCAATGAATAAAAGGAAGGGGTTGGGAACAGTCAGACTGGGGATCATATGATGCTGGATGTCCTCTAGTCAAGAAATGAGGTGGGCTCTATCTGGAGAAGTTCTTGTACAGCTGAGTGCTGGTAAGTAGGGATGAGCTTCGTGTTCGAGTCGAACCCATGTTCGACTCGAACATCGGCTGTTCGATCGTTCGCCGAATTGCGAACGTTATGGGCCGTTCGCGCTAAATTCGTGTGGCGCGTCACGGCCCATAATTCACTGCGGCATCGCAGTGCATTGCTGGCTGATGATTGGCCAAGCATGCACTATGACCCGCATGCTTGGCCAATCACAGCGCTGTCAGTAGAGAGAGCTGTAATTGGCCAAAGCCAGGGTGGCTTTGGCCAATTATGGCTCAGGGGATTTAGTACACACCCCACACTATATAAGGCCGCCTGCACGGCGGCCCTGTGTAGTGTGTGTTCCGGTGTGCTGAGAGATAGAGAGAGAGAGAGACAGTGTCATTTGATTTGAGTTAGATAGATTAGGCAGAACAGTCAGTCAGTTAGCTGCACTTACAGTGTATTGTGTATATATATGCATCCCAGGTGTTGCATATATATATATACACTGTATTCAGTTTAGCTAGATCTGTTCCTGTTATCTTCTATCTAGACTATTTACATTTAATGCAGTGCGTCCTGCTCACAGTGTTCAGCTAGATCCGTTCCTGTTAAATTCCTACTGACCGGCAGGCTTGTCTGGTTACAGTATATAAAGCTACCTGAAGAAAATTACAGGTGTTCTATTTGATCCTATTAGTACCACGGTCAGGCAGCTAGACTATTTACATTTAGTACAGTGCGTCCTGCTCACAGTGTTCAGCTAGATCCGTTCCTGTTATCTTCCTACTGACAGGCAGGCTTGTCTGGTTACAGTATATAAAGCTACCTGAAGAAAATTACAGGTGTTCTATTTGATCCTATTAGTACCACGGTCAGGCAGCTAGACTATTTACATTTAGTACAGTGCGTCCTGCTCACAGTGTACAGCTAGATCCGTTCCTGTTATCTTCCTACTGACAGGCAGGCTTGTCTGGTTACAGTATATAAAGCTACCTGAAGAAAATTACAGGTGTTCTATTTGATCCTATTAGTACCACGGTCAGGCAGCTAGACTATTTACATTTAGTACAGTGCGTCCTGCTCACAGTGTTCAGCTAGATCCGTTCCTCTTATCTTCCTACTGACAGGCAGGCTTGTCTGGTTACAGTATATAAAGCTACTTGAAGAAAATTACAGGTGTTCTATCCCAGCTTAGTGCAGCTACAGGCCATTAGTATGTCTGGAAGGCCAAGAAGGAGAGGCAGACAGTCACAAGCCAATAAGAGAGGGCAAGCAGGCTCTGTGTCTAGTGCTGGTCGTGGAGACGGTGCATCCTCATCAGCACGTGGCCATGGGACACGCTTGGCCTTTTTTTCGGCAGCTGGCCATGTTGAGCCGCAACATGCGGAAGACTTGGTCGAGTGGATGACCAAGCCGTCCTCATCCTCCTCATCCTCTCTCACCCATGCCCAGGGTGCTTTGTCTGGCAAAGCAGCGGCCTCTTCCCTCAGCTCAATGTCATCAGTGACTCCTTCCCTAGCTCCACCATGTCCTCATGAGGATTCCCTCGAACTGTTTGACCACAGTGTTGGGTACATGCTCCAGGAGGATGCCCAGCGTTTGGAAGGCTCTGATGACGATACTGAGCTCGATGAAGGCAGTAACATGAGCGCGGACAGAGGGGGTGCCCAAGAAGGACAGCAATCTGGCAGTCATGCTCCCCCTGCTGCAGCATACTGCCAGGTTTGCTCCAGTGATGAGGAGGGAGGGGATGATGAGGTCACTGACTCAACGTGGGTGCCTGATAGGAGAGAGGAGGAGGAGGAGGAGGAGGAGGAGGAGGAGGAGGCGGCAGCACATCACCAACGAGGCAGGATGCCCTCCAGGGGCCAGCCTAAGGGCAGCACATTGACTGCATCACACCCCAAAGCTCCACATGTGCAGGGCGCTGCAGTCTCTGCGCGTTATTCAAAAAGTTCTTTGGTGTGGGCCTTTTTTGAGACGAGTGCATCAGATCGCACCGCTGCTATTTGCAACATATGTCTCAAGCGTATCTCGCGTGGCCAAAATATCTCCCGCTTGGGTACCACATGCTTGACCAGACATATGTTGACCTGCCATGCAGTTCGTTGGCAAGCGTATCTAAAAGACCCACACCAAAGAACAAAGAGGATCTCTCCTTGCTCCTCATCAGCTGAGATTTCCAACCCCACTAGACCTTCAGTCCTCTCTGAGACCTGCAGTGAGAGGAATGAAGGTGTAGAATTAGGTGTGTCACAGCCAAGTACTTGTGGGCAATCTGCTTTTGGTACACCGACGTCAGATTGTACCAGGCAAATTTCCCTGCCCCAGCTGCTGCACCGCCGAAAGAAGTTTGCTCCCAGCCATCCACATGCCCAGCGGTTGAATGCTAGCTTGGCAAAATTGCTAGCACTTCAACTGCTGCCTTTTCAGTTGGTAGACTCTGCCCCCTTCCGTGAGTTTGTGGAATGTGCGGTTCCTCAGTGGCAGGTACCCAACCGCCACTTTTTCTCACGGAAGGCGATTCCGGCTCTCTACCGGCATGTGGAAGGCAATGTCCATGCCTCGCTGGACAGGGCGGTCAGCGGTAAGGTGCATATTACCGCTGACTCATGGTCCAGCAGGCATGGACAGGGACGTTACCTAAGTTTCACGGCGCATTGGGTGACTCTGCTGGCAGCTGGGAAGGATGCAGGACAAGGTGCAGTAGTGTTGGAGGTTGTTCCGCCACCACGCCTCCAAAATGCTGATTGTGACACACCTCTCTCCTCCACCCCCTCCTCTTCTTCTTCCTCCATGGCCTCTTCCTCGGAACCAGCGGTGCTCCGTAGGCGTTCAAGGGGCTACGCAAGTACGCAGGCCAAAAGATGCCATGCGGTGCTTGAGCTGGTGTGCTTGGGGGACAGGAGCCACACTGGGGCAGAGGTTCTGTCAGCTCTGCAGGGGCAGGTTCAGAGGTGGTTGACGCCACGCCAACTTAAGGCAGGAATGGTGGTTTGCGACAATGGCACCAACCTCCTCTCTGCCCTCCGACAGGGACAAATGACCCATGTGCCCTGTTTGGCTCACGTCCTTAACTTGGTGGTGCAGCGGTTCTTGGGCAGGTACCCGGGCTTACAGGATGTCCTGAGGCAGGCCAGGAAAGTCTGTGTGCATTTCCGCCGGTCATATAATGCCAGTGCTCGGCTGACGGACCTCCAAAAGGAGTTTAACCTGCCCAAGAACCGCCTAATCTGTGACATGCCCACCAGGTGGAACTCAACGTTGGCCATGCTGCAGCGGCTGCACACGCAGCAGAGGGCCATAAATGAGTACCTGTGCGACTATGGCACCAGGACAGGGTCAGGGGAGCTTGGTTTTTTTTCCCCACGCCAGTGGGCCATGATCAGGGATGCATGCACTGTCCTGTCACCATTCGAGGAGGCCACGAGGATGGTGAGCAGTGACAGTGCATGCATCAGTGACACTGTCCCCCTTGTCCACCTGTTGGAGCACACGCTGCGTGGAATAATGGACAGGGCACTTGAGGCAGAACAGAGGCAGGAAGAGGAGGACTTCCTTAGCTCTCAAGGCCCCCTTTATCCAGACAGTGTTCCTGCGTGCCCGCCGATCACACAGGAAGAGGACGAGGAGGAAGAGGAGGAGGAGGAAGATTGTGTCAGTATGGAGGTGGAGCCTGGCACTCAGCATCAGCAGCAGTCTTTAAGGGATCAGTCCCAAGAAACACATGGACTTGTACGTGGCTGGGAGGAGGTGGCTGCGGACCATGTCGTTCTTAGTGACCCAGAGGACTCCGGACCGAATGCCTCAGCAAACCTACGCTGCATGGCCTCCCTGATCCTGCAAAGCCTGCGTAAGGATCCTCGTATTCGTGGTATCAAGGAGAAGGACCAATACTGGCTGGCAACCCTCCTTGATCCACGTTACAAGGGTAAGGTTGCGGACCTTATCTTGCCATCGCAGAGGGAGCAGAGGATGAAACATCTTCGGGAGGCCTTGCAGAAAGGTCTGTGCAACGCGTTCCCAGAGACTGGGAGGTTACAAACTCCTGTTTCTGGACAACGTGTTGCTGAGGCTTCGGTCAGTCAAAGAAGGAGCGGTGGAGAAGGTGGCCGTCTGACCGATGCGTTCAGACAATTTTTTGGTCCGCAGCCCCAAGGTATGATCGGTTCCAGCAACCATCGCCAGCGTCTGTTTTACATGGTGCAGGAATACCTAGGGGCAAGATCAGACTTGGACACCTTTCCCACCGAAAATCCTCTGGGTTACTGGGTCTTGAGGATGGATCACTGGCCAGAGCTTGCACAGTATGCAATTGAGCTACTGGCCTGTCCTGCATCCAGCGTTCTTTCGGAACGCACATTCAGTGCTGCTGGAGGCGTGGTAACCGATCACAGGGTGCGTCTGTCCACCGACTCGGTCGATCGGCTGACCTTCATAAAAATGAATGAGTCTTGGATCACCACCAGCTACCAAGCACCTGATGCTGATGTAACCGAATAATTTTTTTTGAAATCTCAGATCCCTTCAAAGACTGCCTATGCTGATGCTGAGTGACTATCCCTGAGTAATTATCCTCTTCCTCCTCAATCATCACGCTGATAGCTTGTTGCAGTGTTGTGGCACCAGCACCAGTGCCTAAGGCCCAATTTTTCTGCCCCTGTCTAACAGGGGCGTGTAATTACAATTTTTGATGCAATACTTTGCAGCAGGGCTCGTTCCTGCGTTCCAACTAGAGTGTCTGTGAGGGGTTGCAGTGTTGTGGCACCAGCACCAGTGCCTAAGGCCCAATTTTTCTGCCCCTGTCTAACAGGGGCGTGTAATTACAATTTTTGAAGCAATAATTTGCAGCAGGGCTCGTTCCTGCGTTCCAACTAGAGTGTCTGTGAGGGGTTGCAGTGTTGTGGCACCAGCACCAGTGCCTAAGGCCCAATTTTTCTGCCCCTGTCTAACAGGGGCGTGTAATTACAATTTTTGAAGCAATAATTTGCAGCAGGGCTCGTTCCTGCGTTCCAACTAGAGTGTCTGTGAGGGGTTGCAGTGTTGTGGCACCAGCACCAGTGCCTAAGGCCTAATTTTTCAGCTCCTGTTCAACAGGGGCATGTAATTACAATTCTTGATCTAATATTTCACAGCAGGGCCCTGTGAGGGCTTACAGTGTTGTGGCCACAGCAACACCTAAGGCCCAAATTTCTGCTGAGTATATAGGGCAGGACCCTACTTTCAAACATCTAACTTACAAAAGACTCCTACTTGCAAACGGAAGGAGACAACAGGAAGTGAGATGAAATCTACCCCTAGGAAGGGAAATTCTCTCCTGTAAGAGTTAATATGGGAAAACAAGTTCTCCTTTCCACTGATGCTTTCCAATCCTTGTTCCACAAAAAAACCCAAATTTTCAAAAAACATTTTTCATTGGGACAAAAAAGTGAGGTGAAATCTTCTGAAGAGGAGGAAAGACAGCAAAACAAATGTCACAGGGGTGATAACCCTTCCCTATGTTTTCCAAAAAGCTTAGAAAAGATTTTTTGGCTGGAGCTAAACACGTTAAAAATGTTCAAAATTACAAACAGATTCTACTTAACAACAAACCTACAGTCCCTGTCTTGTTTGCACCGCCTGTATACTGCTGTTCAGAGTATATAGGGCCTGGTGGCCCCACACCTTTCCTTATTTTAATTTGGGTGCGGGGTTCCCCTTAATATCCATACAAGACCCAAAGGGACTGGTAATGGACTGGGGGGTACCCATGCCGTTTGTCTCACTGATTTTCATCCATATTGCCATGACCCGACATGACATTAAACCCGCAAGCAGTTTTAAATGAGATTTTTTCCTTTAAAAATGACATTTGGTGCAGGGACTGTTCTAAACATGGGAAACACGCGTCACTTTACAGGCATACTATAGACACCCCCCAGGTACGATATTTAAAGGAATATTTCACTTTTTTTTTTTTACTTTAAGCATCATTAAAATCACTGCTCCCGAAAAAACGGCCGTTTTTAAAAGTTTTTTTTGCATTGATACATGTCCCCTGGGGTAGGACCCGGGTCCCCAAACCCTTTTTAGGACAATACCATGCAAATTAGCCTTTAAAATGAGCACTTTTGATTTCGAACGTTCGAGTCCCATAGACGTCAATGGGGTTCTAACGTTCGTGCGAACTTTCGGTCCGTTCGCGGGTTCTGGTGCGAACCGAACCGGGGGGTGTTCGGCTCATCCCTACTGGTAAGGCAGTAGTTTAGCTTCTAATGAAGCATGATATAGTCTCAATCTGGTAGGAGCATATCTTCTTAAAATATTGAATATTTTCAAGTTAAAGATATAAAAATTACCAATTGAACATTTCTAGTTCTTGATCTAAGTTATATCATTTTTTCACAGGTCAATGAATGGCAATGAAGGTTATGGATAAGGACAAAACCAGTCAGCGGTCTTTCCTCCATGAATTCAGTATTTCATATTTACTGTCTTCTCATCAAAATATCATCGGATGTTTTGGCTTCTTCTTCTCCACCATTGACTATTTTGTTTTTGCCCAGGAACTGGCACCTGTTGGAGATCTGTTCTCCATGATCTTTCCAAATGTAAGTACATTAAGTTGTAGGAATGGCCGATTCTTTATTAAATCCTTTAAAAAAAGTTAAAACTAATAATTTGAATTTCCCATCACTTTTTCTAAATGTCTTGGTGACCACTGTAATTAAGACAAAGCAAATCTCCCTGGGGGTGACACGTTCAACAATAAAATCCATCCCTAGCCTAAAATAAATAAATGAAAACCTTTATGGCCATACATGTATGCTTTTAACTGAAACTTTATTCATCCTTATAATCTCCCCTACTGTATTTAACATCTATTATGTTTTTGGATTTTTTCAAGGTGGGAATTCCAGAAGACGCAGCAAAGAGGTGTGCTGTGCAGATTTCCAGTGCTCTGGAATTTATATCTGAGAGAGGTTTTGTACACATGGACCTCAAACCAGAAAATGTTCTTGTTTTTGACCAGGACTGCCATTGTGTCAAGATCACAGACTTTGGACTCACTAAGGTCACAGAGACAGTTATCAGAGCAAGATGTGGAAGCAAATCTTACATAGCCCCAGAGATGTTTAACCTGAACATTTCAGATGGACTGGCTGTAGATGGCAGCCTTGATGTGTGGGCATTTGGTGTTGTCATCTACTGCCTAGTCACAGGAGAGTTTCCATGGCGGGTGGCCATGCTTGATGATGAATCATATAAACAGTATGTTGACTGGCAAAATGATTTCCGGGAGGTTAATCCTCCAGAAACATGGGAAAAGGTTCCTGCTGGCATACAAAGAATGTTTTTGGATCTTTTGGCAATTGATCGCGCCAAAAGAAGTAAAACTTCAGTAGTCTTAAAATACCTGGGTGAAAGCTGGAAAGAAGAAACTCCAGAGTTGTCTTTAACCACTTACCAACCCTGCCAATTCTGACCCTTCACTCCTACATGTAAAAATCATCATTTTTTTTTTTTGCTAGAAAATTACACAGAACCCCCAAACATTATATATGCTTTTTTAGCAGAGACCCTAGAAAATACAATGGCAGTCATTGCAACTTTTTATCTTGCACGGTAGCAATTTTTCAAACGCTTTTTTTTTTTTTTGCTTTAAATGCTTTAAAAAAAAAAACAGCAAAGTTAGCCCAATTTTTTTGCATAATGTGAAAGATGAATTTGCGCCGAGTAAATAGAAATCTAACATGTCATGCTTCAAAATTGCACACGCTAGTGAAATGGCGCCAAACTTCGGTACTTAAAAATCCCCATAGGCAATGCTTTAAAATCTCTAACTGCTTACATGTTTTGAGTTACAGAGGAGGTCTAGGGCTAGAATTATTGCTCTTTCTCTAAAATTCGCGGCGACACCTCACATGTGTGGTTTCAACACCGTTTTCATATGTGGGCGGGACTTATGTATGCGTTCGTTTCTGCGTGCGACACGTTTGATCACTTTTATTCCTATTACAAGGAGTGTAAATATCCCTTGTAATATGAATATGGCATGACAGGACCTCTTTACAGTGAGATATGGGGTCAATAAGACACCACATCTCACCTCTAGGCTGGGAAGCCTAAAAGCAAAAGAAAAATAAAACGATCACCGATTCCCAGCCGATGCGGCACCATTTTTTTGAATGCAGAGGCTGGGCGTGACATTATAGCATCGCGCCCGGCCTCCGACAATCATAGAGACTCTGGCGACCATCTGGTCTGCCGGAAATCTCTATGGTGGACATCCGGCGCCGGCGGATCCGTTCTCCGACTCACCGATTGCAGAGGTGAGTCGGTAGAAGCACCGCAGGGCGGCTGGAGGGGGGGACATCCCCTCTCACTGCTCGTAAGAATGACCAAGCGGCTGACCCGCTGCTATGATCGTTCTTATGGTGTAGGGAATCACCGGCTGAAAACGACTATCTGAATGATGTCTCTAGCTGCAGGCATCATTCCGATATACCCCCAAAAACCGAGGACGTCCTACGGTCAGCAAGTGGTTAATACAAGAGGAGGGGGGTTCCATTGAAAGGATTTCTTCAGTCCAGTCTGAGCTGACATTGGCTTCCCACCTGAACACGTCACAGAGCAGTGTATCCATCTCATCAACTATCAGCGCCTTGTCTTAGCTTCTGACCACAAACCCCTCTGGATCTCAGTCTGAGATGATTCCAGAGCCACAGAAGGACAACATGTCAGAGGCACCAATTTATGTTTGATGAGGAATATTGGTGAGTGATGGCTCGTCTAAAACATCATCACATAGGTTCAACTTTTCTCAGGTATGTGACTTTCTTGGTGAAATAATTTGATCATAACATTCTATATGTATTTTGTAGTCCACTCCAACTTTTAGGACCATGTCACACTAGCAGTTCTTCAATAAGTGTGTAGTCACTACTCTTATCTATATCCCCACTAATATTCCTGTGTTACTAAAGACATGGAATCTTCATCCGAAGAATATAGTGAGATTACTTCTTTTTTTTGGAAATAGATCCCTCTGTCCTCCTCAATTGTCCCTCTTCTGCTGTACAGATCTCCAAAGAAATGTACTATTTCACTACAAATAATGTTGTGGCGGAGTAAATCTTTCATCCAGCGATTAAACTATTGCAAACATGGCACTGGCACATTTTATACATACATACTTTGTGCTATTTGTCCTTCCCTTTCATCTCAGAAAGTTGGGAGATATGCCAATGACACATATAACTTTTGTTAGCCATTCTCAGAGTGGTGGGGCTAAGCCTTGCAGTTAAGATTATTAAAGCAAAACTAGAATCAAGTAGGTTGATATAAAAGGTCTTCTAGCTTACAATGGTAATAGCAGGACTCTTGTTGGGTATGTTCTTATCATTTTGTGATTAATTATTTTAAATGATTTACTGATTAATTTTAATATGACATTGCCAAGAACATTTTTTACATATTTGGTGGAGTAATTCACAGGAACCTGAGTTTGTTTTTTTATCAATCTAGAAGAGTAGAACTAGTAAAGGATGGTTTCTTTTTGGATGATTTAGGTCTCTATTCCTTTTGTTTATTGTCTCATTAACTAAGATTAGCTATTCCAGGGCTGTTTTCTAATTTACACAAAACACCTATTTAGTCAGTGTCTGTAACCTTATAAATGTTTAGCATTTCATATATCATTATTTACTGCAGGATAGTCAGTCATTCTATAAGGAAGAAATCTTTCAGAACTGACCATGTGCATTTTTTTATTATTAATTCTATATTCATGTTTGCTGTTCACAAATAATTTTCTTTATTTTACTCCAACAATATTTCTTTATATTTTTTAGGTGACAAGTCTGGACTATTTCCAGGGGTTGAAAAAGACCCCTGCCTGGTACATGGGGGGATGTAACTTGTACATATATAAGTAGTTACTCCTCCTGTGCACTGGGTGGTGCTCTTGAATTTCTCCATACACAAAAATACCCGCTGATCCTGCCAGAAATCCAGTGAGCTCCTAAATTCCTGTTTGAACTGACAACCCTGGAGGAGTTATGCAATTAGGAAAATGTCTTGATGGGTGGATGTCAGTCTGGAGGAGTGGGTGTAATTATTATCTATATATATTTTTTAAGTATATTGAGAAGATAGTGTGTTTTTCTTTTCTCCCTTTTCTCTGCCTTTAGAGCCCTTTCATACTGACAGCGCGGCACTTTTCCGTCATTTTAGAGGTACTTTTCTGCCACTAGCGGCACACTTTTAACCCCTGCTAGTGTCCGAATATAGGGTTTAAAGCACCGCTACCACGGCACTTTGCAGGGCGCTTCGGCGCGCTGCCCATTGATTTCAATGGGCAGGGGCCCTTTAGGAGTGGTGTATACATTGTTCCTAAAGTGCCCCAAAGATATGCTGCTTGCAGGACTTTTTTGAACGTCCTGCCAGTGCAGCGCCGCAGTGTAAAAGAACTCGGGCTTTCGCACTGGGACTGCAGATGAGGCATTTTTCAGGCGCTTTACAGTCGCTATTTTTAGCGCTAAAGTGCCTGAAAAACGCCTCCAGTGTGAAAGGGGTCTTATTAAATCTTTTTTTTTCTAGTGAATGGTATTGTGAAAACCTCTTCTAGGTAAAAGAAAAAAAAAAAAAAAACACACCAAGGTCCTGCAAGGCCTATATGAAATATAAATTGCTTGTGAAATAAACAACTCTGTAATTCCTCCTGTACAATAATAGTGTGGATTACTGTAGATGTGAGATTCATAGGGAGGTTGAATAAGATAGAAGAGGAGGCAATATAAATTGAAATCCCAGTCTACAGTATAAGGCCAATGAACATATAGCCACTCTGCATCCAAATGACCACACACAAATTAAAAATAAATAAATAAAAAGAGTAAAGGTGGTGGGTAGTGATGAACCAACCACACCTGGGGGGTGGTTGAACAGGGTTCGGTGAACAGGTTTGTGTGCCTAATTTGAACCCCTTTGAAGTCAATGGGAGCCGAATGTTAAAAATACATTTCTGGACATTTCCTGATCTAATAGGCAAGAGAATGTCAAACAAATGAGATGGGGGTTGGGCACTGACCTTGGAGACATGTACCAAAGCAATTTTTTTAATGCCATTAGTTGCAGAACTGGGCACTGCCCTTAGGGACATACAGCAAAGAAAAAACATCTAAAAATTCATTTTGGTTGGGAAGAGCTTTAATAAACGCTTATTTAAACATTACATATGCAAACCCCCCATTAACCACTTCAGCCCCGGAAGGTTTTACCCCCTTTCTGACCAGAGCACTTTTTACAATTCGGCACTGCGTCGCTTTAACTGCTAATTGCGCGGTCATGCAATGCTGTACCCAAACGAAATTTGCGTCCTTTTCTTCCCACAAATAGAGCTTTCTTTTGATGGTATTCGATCACCTCTGCCGTTTTTATTTTTTGCGCTATACACGGAAAAATACCAAAAATTTTGAAAAAAAATGATATTTTCTACTTTTTGTTCTAAAAAAAATCTAATAAACTCAATTTTAGTCATACATTTAGGCCAAAATGTATTCGGCCACATGTCTTTGGTAGAAAAAATGTCAATAAGTGTATATTTATTGGTTTGCGCAAAAGTTATAGCGCCTACAAACTAGGGTACATTTTCTGGAATTTACACAGCCTTTAATTTATGACTGCCTATGTCGTTTCTTGAGGTGCTAAAATGGCAGGGCAGTACAAAACCCCCACAAATGACCCCATTTTGTAAAGTAGACACCCCAAGGAATTTGCTGAGAGGCATGTTGAGCCCATTGAATATTCATTTTTTTTGTCCCAAGTGATTGAATAATGACAAAAAAAAAAAAAAAAAAATTACAAAAAGCTGTCACTAAATGATAAATTGCTCACACAGGCCATGGGCATATGTGGAATTGCACCCCAAAATACATTTAGCTGCTTCTCCTGAGTATGGGGATACCACACACATTTTTGGGAGCCTAGCCGCGTACGGGGCCCCGAAAACCAATCACTGCCTTCAGGATTTCTAAGGGCGTACATTTTTGATTTTACTCCTCACTACCTATCACAGTTTTGAAGGCCATAAAATGCCCAGATGGCATAAAACCCCCCCAAATGACCCCATTTTGGAAAGTAGACACCCCAAGCTATTTGCTTTGAGGCATGTTGAGTCCATGGAATGTTTTATATTTTGACACAAGTTGTGGGAAAGTGACAAATTTTTTTTTTTTTTTTTGCACAAAGTTGTCACTAAATGATATATTGCTCACACAGGCCATGGGCATATGTGGAATTGCACCCCAAAATACATTTAGCTGCTTCTCCTGAATACGGGGATACCACATATGTGGGACTTTTTGGGAGCCTAGCCGCGTACGGGGCCCCAAAAACCAATCACTGCCTTCAGGATTTCTAAGGGTGTAAATTTTTGATTTTACTTCTCACTACCTATCACAGTTTCGGAGGCCATGGAATGCCCAGGTGGCACAAACCCCCCCAAATGACCCCATTTTGGAAAGTAGACACCCCAAGCTATTTGCTGAGAGGCATGGTGAGTATTTTGCAGCTCTCATTTGTTTTTGAAAATAAAGAAAGACGAGAAAAAAAACATTTTTTTTCTTTTTTCAATTTTCAAAACTTTGTGACAAAAAGTGAGGTCTGCAAAATACTCACTATACCTCTCATCAAATAGCTTGGGTGTCTACTTTCCAAAATGGGGTCATTTGGGGGTTTTTTTTGCCACCTGGGCATTCCATGGCCTCCGAAACTATGATAGGCAGTGAAGAGTGAAATCAAAAATTTACGGCCTTAGAAAGCCTGAAGGCGGTGCTTGGTTTTCGGGGTCCCGTACGCGGCTAGGCTCCCAAAGAGTCTCACACATGTGGTATCCCCGTACTCAGGAGAAGCAACAGAATGTATTTTGGGGTGTAATTTCACATATTCCCATGGCATGTTTGAGCAATATATCATTTAGTGACAACTTTGCGCAAAAAAAAATAAAAAAAATAAAAAATTGTCTCTTTCCCGCAACTTGTGTCACAATATAAAATATTCCATGGACTCGACATGCCTCTCAGCAAATAGCTTGGGGTGTCTACTTTCCAAAATGGGGTCATTTGGGGGGGTTTTGAACTGTCCTGGCATTTTATGCACAACATTTAGAAGCTTATGTCACACATTACCCACTCTTCTAACCACTTGAAGACAAAGCCCTTTCTGACACTTATTGTTTACATGAAAAAGTTTTTTTTTTTTGCAAGAAAATTACTTTGAACCCCCAAACATTATATATTTTTTTTAAAGCAAATGCCCTACAGATTAAAATGGTGGGTGTTTCATTTTTTTTTTTCACACAGTATTTGCGCAGCGATTTTTCAAACGCATTTTTTGGGGAAAAAACACACTTTTTTAAATTTTAATGCACTAAAACACACTATATTGCCCAAATGTTTGATGAAATAAAAAAGATGATCTTAGGCCGAGTACATGGATACCAAACATGACATGCTTTAAAATTGCGCACAAATGTGCAGTGGCGACAAACTAAATACATTTTTAAAAGCCTTTAAAAGCCTTTACAGGTTACCACTTTAGATTTACAGAGGAGGTCTACTGCTAAAATTACTGCCCTCGATCTGACGTTCGCGGTGATACCTCACATGCATGGTGCAATTGCTGTTTACATTTGACGCCAGACCGACGCTTGCGTTCGCCTTAGCGCGAGAGCAGGGGGGACAGGGGTGCTTTTTTTTTTTTTCTTTATTATTATTATTTTTTTATCTTATTTTTAAACTGTTCCTTTCATTTTTTTTTTTTAAATAATTTTTATTGTTATCTCAGGGAATGTAAATATCCCCTATCATAGCAATAGGTAGTGACAGGTACTCTTTTTTGCAAAAATTGGGGTCTATTAGACCCTAGATTTCTCCTCTGCCCTCAAAGCATCTGACCACACCAAAATTGGTGTGATAAAATGCTTTCCCAATTTCCCAATGGCGCTGTTTACATCCGGCGAAATCTAAGTCATGAAATGCTCGTAGCTTCCGGTTTCTTAGGCCATAGAGATGTTTGGAGCCACTCTGGTCTCTGATCAGCTCTATGGTCAGCTGGCTGAATCACCGGCTGCATTCTCAGGTTCCCTGTTGAGACAGGAGAGCCAGAGAAAAACACGGAAGACATTGGGGGGGGGGCATTCCCTCCCACTGCTTGTAAAAGCAGTCTAGAGGCTAATTAGCTGCTAGGATTGCTTTTACATGAAAGCCGATCGCTGGCTGAAAAGAATGATACCAAGATGATACCTAAACCTGCAGGCATCATTCATCATTATACATATGTATACTGATAGGTTCTGGGCCAGGAGCTGGAGGAAGTGACGCTTTGCTTGGCTGCAACAATGGGACAACACCTGGGGGGGATTTTGAAGACTTTTGTGGATTTTGGGTAGGTGGTAAATATAATGCCCTGTACACAGATCCGTCGGAAAAAATCCATGGATTTTGTTGTCGGAATGTGTGATCGTGTGTACGGGGCATATGGCATAATATAGCATTCTATTTTCAAAAAAGAGACTCCTGCCTTGTTGATGATGCCCTCACTTGGTGCATTGTTGACCAATGTTTATGCTTCCTCACTATACTGGGATAGGGTATCATATTGTAGTCAAATATAGTTGTTGGTATCCGATATTAGATTATATGTGCTTCTTTAGGGTTTGATCCCTGTCTTGTACAACAATCCCTCCACTTTTGTCAGCTGGTTAGATATGATACTGAAATGATTAGATAGACTGTTGAGAGCTAGTTTTTCTTTTGGGGTGAGATTGGAATATGCAGGAGAGTGAGTAGAGGTTTGTAGGATCTCAGAGTAGACCTCTTGGTAGAAATTTTGCATGTAAGGTCTCTTCACATGCATAGGGTTAAAGATAGATTTAGTTCTAATTGCTGTGTGTTGTACTGGAGGAGAGGTGTGAGTAAGGCTACATACACTTAATTGTCATCTGTGTAAAGGTCCTCCAAGTGCACTAGTAGGCACGTAGAATCTCGTGAATTGTCATGTGTAATATCAGTAGTGATTAGGTCTATACCAGGATTTGGCTTCTTTTTTTTTTTTCAAAATCTTTTTATTGGTTTTTAAAAAGAGAAACAAAAACAGATAAAGAGAACAAACAGTTAAACATACATTGGTCTAATATGATGTCTATGTGATCCTTGCAGGAATCACGCTGTCACCTTATTCATGAAGAATATATTATGACATCAGTCATAGCGGTACAGTTTACTGGGTCATGGTGGTGCTATGTGCAGTTGTACATGGTAAAATAGCATATTGTAGATTATTGTGTACACCTGGCACCCGCTTGGGAGCTACTTTGTGATTGGGGTCTACTGAGAGGCCTCTGAAGCGGTGGAGGGATCTGCCAGCCACTTAGACCAGACTTTGCTATATTTGTTGGGGCAGCCTCTGTTGTCATATGTGTCTTTATACAGAGGTAAGCTATTGTTAATTAATTGTTTCCACAGGGAGAGAGGAGGGGGGGGTTGGTTTGCGCCAACTAAGGGCTATAGCTTTACGGGCATAGAACAGGAGCAATCCCACCAGTGTGCGTCCCTCCATCGTAGGAATTAGTTGTTCTACCAGGCCTAGTATGCAGATTGACATTGATGGTTGTAGTGGCACAGAGGTGATTTGTGTGATAAAGTCCAATATCTCCCTCCAGTATCCGACAATTGCCGGACAGGTCCAGAAGATGTGGGCGAAGTCCCCAGGAGTCCCACCACATCTCCAACACCTGGGAGGGGAGTCGGGGTTCATTTTGTGTAGTCTGTGAGGGGTAAAATATGCCCGATGGACTATCTTGAATTGGATCAGGCGATCTCTCAGAGAGACCAGGGAGCTAAATGGGAAATCCCATATGTCATCCCAGTCATCGTTGTCAAAATTGGGGATGTCATGGGACCATTTAGATCTTAGCTTTTCCATAGTCGGGAGGGAGGTGACAGTCAGGTGTAAATATAATTGAGAAGTGGGTTTTTTCGCACAATCTGATCTAAGAAGGTCCTCCAGTAAAGATTGGACTAGTTGAGGAGGGGAGTTGGAGAATTGGTGACTGAAGGCATGGGAGAGTTGAAGGAATCAGAAAAAATAGGACTGGGGTATATTAAAATCGGAGTTTAGTTTGGAGAGCGGGACTAGGGATTGATTGGAGATAATCTGTGCCACCGTTTTAATGTTAAATTTGGTCCAGGCATGAGGCTCAGGTAGTTTATCGATGTGCTCCAGGGTTGGGTTTATCCAAAGGGGAGCATTGGGTGAGATTGCCTGTTGAGGGTATTTTTCTAATTTGAGACCTGCCCCCCATGCACGCAGTGTAGTGCGCATGGAGGGTGTCAGTGGATAAGGGGCTCGAGGGCCTCGAAAAAGCAAAAATTTGAGCGCCTCTAGGGATCCCAACACTGCCGTCTCGGCCATGGTAGCTGGATTGGAGGTGTCCGGATTGAGCCACCAAGCAGCTGTTACTAGCTGGGCGGCCAGATAGTACTTGTATAGATCCGGACACGCCAAGCCACCCTGGGAGGTCGGGCGTATCAGTGTTGACCAGCTGTATCTGGGGGATTGGGACCCCCATAGGAAAGAGGCGAGGAGGCGATGTAGTTGTTTGAAAAAGGATTTAGGAACCCACTGTGGAGAGTGGCGAAATAAGTATGTAAATTTGGGGAGTATTTTCATTTTAAACAAATTAATGCGTCCCAACAGTGAAAGAGGCAACGATTCCCACGCCTTCAGCCGTTGCCGAGTCTCCTGAACCACCGGGGACAAGTTGAGGGGTAAGAACTCAGAAGCCTGCCTGGAGACCACCACCCCTAAGTATTTAAAATTCTCGACCCATTGTAGAGGGAATGTCCGTGGGAGCTGTGTCACGGGCTGCAGGATCCACGGGGAACAGGAGAGATTTTGTCCAGTTAACCCTGAGGCCCGTGACAGAGGAGAAGGAGTTGAGGACCTGCAGGGCTCCCTCGAGTGATGGACCCGCATCATTAAGGAAGAGTAGGAGGTCATCCGCATACAGGGCGACCCTCTCCTCCAGCCAGCCAACCCGCAGTCCCCTAATGTGAGGAGAGGTGCGAAGGGCCTCGGCAAGTGGCTCCATCGCGATGGCAAATAAGGCCGGAGAGAGAGGGCAGCCCTGCCGCGTGCCCCTGGATAGATGGAAGGACTGTGACAGGCCCCCTCCCAGCTTAATAGCCGAGGTGGGGTTCACGGTAGAGGACCTTCATCCATTCAATGAAAATCAGGGGGAACCCCATCCTGGGAAGGACCTCCCAGAGAAAAGGCCACTCGACCGTGTCGAAGGCCTTCTCAATGTCCAGGGAGGCCACCACTCTAGATCCTTCATTGAGATGTTGTGCATGTATGTTGGTGAACAGACGCCTCAAGTTAACGTCTGTCGCTCTATTGGCCATGAAACCAGTCTGGTCAGTCTCAATGATAGATGGTAGTAGGGGCTGTAGTCTCGTGGTTAGTAATTTGGTGAGAATCTTGAAGTCTGTATTAAGTAGGGCGATTGGTCTGTAGGAGGCACAGGATGTGGGGTCTTTAGACACTTTATGAATGAGAATGACATGGGCATGGCCCATGGAAGCTGGGAGGGCACCATCAGTCAAACATTGGGAATAGAGCTGGGCCAATTTGGGGGCCAATAGGTCCCCATGAGTTTTGTAGAACTCAATGGGTAGTCCATCTGGGCCCGGAGACTTTCCCGCGGGAAAGGACCTAATCGCTTTCAGTACCTCCTCCGGGGTAATCGGCCTCACTAGGGATTCTCTCTCCCCATCAGACAACCAGCCAAGTGCCAAGGGGTCCAGCCAAGGTGCGAGGTCCCGCGACTGGAAGTCCGATGGTAGCACTGAAGTATAGAGAGAGCTGTAGTACTGACGGAAGGCTTCAAGTATGTCTGGCAAGGAAGAGGCCGACCCTCCCGAAGGGGACACCACACTAGAGATCACCGTCAGCGGTCTGTCATGTTGTGCAAGCATCGCCAGAAGGCGACCGTTGCGGTCTCCTTGTTCAAAGAACCGTTGTTTGTTGCGGTAAAGGTCAAGTCTGGTAACTTCGGTGAGGTGGAGGTGTAGCTCACGTTTTGCTGCATTGAGGGAGTCAAAGTGTGCGTCAGTGGGGTCAGCTGCATAGATGTCTGATTGGGATTGCGCAGTGGTCTGTAGGGCAGTAGTGGTAGCCGCTTGTTCTCTCCGGATCCCAGCAATAGAAGAAATGTATTGCCCTCTGGTAAAAGCCTTAAAGGCATCCCAGGTCACCGCTGTGGAGGAGGATCCCGTATTAAGATCCCAGTATTCCACTAAGCGTGGTGGAATGGTGTCTGCCAGGTCAGCATGAGAGATCTAATGGGTCCCCAGGCGCCAAAGGGAGGAGGAACGGGAGGATGGGGAACGAACGGTAAGGAGTAGGGGGCAGTGATCTGAGAGTCCGCTGGGCAAATATGAGGCATCAAGTACATCTGTCAGCATGCGGGAGGAAGTTTTATGTGTATTGGAGAAACAGGAGTATGCTCTGGTCGTGGGATGTTTCCATCTCCACACCTCAGATACACCTAGCGCCTCTGCCCATGAGAGCAAGTCAGTAGAGAATTGTTTTGGGGGGGTAGGTCTGTCCAGGTCCGGGGCCAGAATGGCGTTGAAATCACCCATTAATAACAGTCTAGCAGGGCAGTATGGAGTGATTTTCTCTAGAATGGTGTATAAGGTGGAGGAGGAAAAAGGAGGGGGAATGTATACACCTACTACAATATACCGGACACCCCAGACAGTGAACACTATTAGTACATATTTACCCTGGGGGTCAGTGTGAACATGTTCCATCACACATGGGAAGGATTTACTAATCAGGATTGTGACCCCTCTGGCATATGTGGAATAGGAAGCATGGAAGGCTCTCTGGATCCATGGCTTTTTCAGCGCCAGTAGTTTGCTGCCCATAAGGTGCGTTTCCTGTAAAATTACTATATGCGGGGAGTGCAATTTGAGGTACTTGAAGAGTACCGCTCTCTTAAATTTAGAATTGAGCCCCCGGACATTCCAGGACAGCGCACTGAAGGTGGGGGCGTCACGTCCTGTCATTGTGCGGAGGTCTGGCGGGGGAAGAAAGGAGGAGTGAAGCAGGTGCACGTGCACAGCTCAGGAGCAGCAAGGACCCAGGGAGCCTGTACCAGGTGGAATCATGACCTATGGAAGACCAAATAGACAAACGAACATGAATAGATATAACACTGATAAACAATACCCGTGATGACACTGAGGTGTCAAACCTGCCCTCATCTGATGACATCCCCAGAAAATTTGGGGAGTGATCAGATCTGGTCTATATACAAAACTCAAAAACAGTAAACCCTTAAACTTTAATTAGCAACAGTTCAGTGTTGTGTTCCAACACTTGTGGAAGCTCTTAGGTAGGGGAAGCAGGTTCCGGACAGTAGCACAGTCAAAAAAAAAAAAAAAAAAGAGAAAAGAGGAAAAACAAAATTGGTGGTTGCCATTGGAGCTCCGCAGACAGCAGACAGGAGCGGATGGTAGTCTATGTAACAAAGGGCATTGAACAACCAATTGGGGTAATGTTGAATTAGAGCAGTGAGAAAAGACCTAGGGATGGATGGTGCATAATATTGTGAGTTAACATGGGACAGGAGGTAGTCCTGTTCAGGGGGATTGTGATAGTTAGCTGCTCCCAGTATGTTGTAATCAACTATGGTTCCATGGTAGTATGTTGTCAGCGGGTATCTAGCCATGCAGCAGCAGCCTCCGGGGTGTCGAAGAAACGCGTGTTGTCACCATCAGTGATACGCAGCCTGCTGGGATATAATAGACCAAAGCGTATTCCCCTTTCTCGGAGCCGACGTCTTACATGCGTAAAGGACTTGCGGCGTTGCTGTACTTCCTGAGAGAAGTCCGGGAAAAAGAGCAGTTTGGTATTTTCGTATTTAATTTCAAGCATGGCGCGCGCTGCTGCCAGAATGCGATCCCGGTCGCGGTAATTTAATAGCCACAGCAGGAAGGGGCGAGGAGGGGCCCCTGGTCTTGGAGGGAGTGGTGGGACCCTGTGGGCTCTTTCCACCACGAAGGTGGGAGGCATATCACCCAGGCTGAACAGAGTGGACAGTAGTTGTTCAGTAAACTCAGCTGGTCTGGGACCCTCAGCTCTCTCAGGTAATCCAAGTATGCGGATGTTATTCCGCCTGAGGCGGTTCTCAGTGTCTATAGCACGCTCCTGGAGCGCCTTCACTTGGAGCTGCAGGGCCCTCACCTCCCCAGAATCTGCCCGGACTGTATCCTCCACCGTGGAGACTCTGTCCTCCACCTCTGCGATACGGGACCGGAATTTGTCCATATCCTGACGGATGAGACCGACATCTATGGTCAGGAAGTCGAATTTGGTTGTCAGAGTTTCCTTGCACGCTGTAATGGCCGCCAGGATTTCCGCCCCCGTGGGGGCCACCGCCGCCCCTGGCTCCGCCTGCGAATTCGACGCCATTGTGGCAGCGGGCCGCCTCGTAGATGATTTGGTCACCGGTGGGGGGGTATGAGAGGCCTTCGGACCAGATTTTGTGTAGCGGGTCCTAGGGTGACCCATCTGAGGTCCGCCCCGCGATGAAGGAGGTTCCTAGGGGGATGACTATGCCGCCGCTCGTCCCGTGGATCGGGGCACCTGAGCGCGGAGGATGTATGTGGCCTCGTAGGCCGCAAGATGGCAGCGGGTCACTGCTGTGTGGAGCCAGTCGCGGGCTGTGTATCAACACCACCGGCCGGCCGGGATCCGCAATTTGGGCTGGGATTGATGCAGGGGGTGCCCAGGAAACTATAGGGCTGATCTGGAGTCTCACCGGAATGTTCACTGCTGAGGATGGCTGTAGATTGAGTCAGGATGTGCAGAGCTCCACAGCAGCACGTCTGGCTTGTCTCACACGCCCTGTGCTGTTTTGCTGGGGCACAGATGATGGCACAGGGAAGACAGTACAGTATTGCTGGGGCACAGATGATGGCACAGGGAAGACAGTACAGTATTGCAGGGGCACTTTAGTACCTGAGTGTGGAGGATGTGTCTGTTGTAGTAGGCCATAAGATGGCGGCGGATCTCTGAGGTATAATGTTGGCCACGGCCCGATGGAGACACAATCGGCCACAATTTACGCTGGGTCTGGTTAGGATGCTGTCCGGTGATTGTTAGGGAGAGTTTGGAGGCTTTCCAGGTTGTATTTCATGCAGGATGGCGATGGATTTGATCAGCAGGCCGCGGGCGCCCGGAATCAGCCTGTATGGATTCTCAGGTGGCCGTTCAGGCCCCCCACACAGTCCAGCTGTCTCCCAGGGACAACCTCCAGCTATGTGTGCTATTCAGCTGCCTCTCACCCAGCGGATCGCGGCACTCCAGCCCGGGGATGATGGAGGCTCTGTAGGCCTCAAGATGGCGGCAGGTCTCTGAGGTATAATGTCAGCCACGGCCCGATGGAGACACAATCGGCCACAATTTCCGCTGGGGCTGGTGAGGATGATGTCTGGTAACTGTTAGGGAGCATTTGGAGGCTCTCCAGGTTGTATTACATGCAGGATGGAGATGGATTAGATCAGGATCGGCGGAGCTCCAGAGCAACACGTCTTTCTCCCACTACATCCGGATACGCCCCCCAGGATTTGGCTTCTTTGTTATCAATCTTCTTTTTATTATTTTTTTTTTTAAAAAGACAAGTAATAAACATCATACCATCTTCAAAAATACATACATTAAAAATTCCTTTTACATAATAAATAATCTTAATGATACCCACTTCCTCCTGTTTCTATAGAATCATCTAACTAAATTCCTATTATTCATACATACCTCAAAACATGCATTTCCTATTGCTCATACATACATCCAAACATTCAAAAAAAAAAAAAAAAATCCCTCCCCTTCCTTTTTTTTTTCTTTTTCCTTTCCTCCCCCTTCTTCCTTCCCTCCCCCTTCTTACTTCCCTTTTATCCCATATCCTTCCCATTCCCCTCCAATTTTAAATACTCCATCAATCTATTCGATGACCGAAATTCCTCCCATTTTTGCCATATTTCTGGCATCTGACCCCCTACATACCCTTCTTCTCTTATCTGTTTTTCCATATATTCAATTTTGTTAATTTCACATATCCATTCCAACACAGTTGGCTTAATTGTTTTTTTGTTTTTTTTTTCCAATTTTGCGCTATAATTGTTCTAGCTGCAGTTGTTATGTGGTGAAGAATATCTATTTTGATTACCCTTATTGTATCTGATGTAAGGGAAAACAACGAGGTGCTTATATTTGGACTCCTTTCTACTCCTGACACTTTCTGATATATCTCAAATATTTTGTCCCAGAAGCTCCTCACTCCTTGACAACTGTACCATACATGATCCATAGTCCCTCTTTCTACCTCACATCTCCAACACGTTTCTGTATTAACTTTGTTAACTATATTTAAAGCTACTGGGCTCCAATACCATCTCATTGCGATCTTATAATTTATTTCTTGATATTTATTTGCTATAGATGATTTATGTATTATTTCAAAGATGTTCTCCCATTCCTCCTCTGATATAGGATTTTCTATTTCCTTTTCCCATTTCTTCATTCCTATTAATTCTCTAAGGGAACCGGAGGGGAGTAATAAGTTATATATCTTTGATCATTTTTAGTTGGTTCTTGTTCCTCTACTAATATGTTTTCAAATTTTGTTTTTGGTCTATTTATCAAAGGTATTTTTAACTCAATGAATGTCTTTAATTGATAATATTGTAACCATTTGCTTTTATATTCAGGCCCCAAGTCCTGCAATTTTGGTAGTTTACCATCCACTAGGATCTGTTCCACTCTTGCGTTCTCCAAAATATTCCATTTTAAGTAATTTGTGGTTTCTAAAGCTGGCATAAATTCAGGGTTGGAGAACAAAGGTGTCATAGGACCAGTCATAGTGGAAAGTTTCCCCCTTTTTATTATAGTATCCCATATTTTTAATGTAGCATTTACAAAAATTGTTCATTCTTTTTTCTTTGGTTTTAAATGTGGTTTAATCTAAGGCAGGAACCTAAGTTGTGGTCCTATTAATTCCTCTTCTAGATTTACCCATTGTTTAGTTTCCTTATTATGATGCCAATCAATAATGCTAGTTAATGATGCTGCTTGTAAGTATTTTGTAAAATCTGGTAATGCTAAACCTCCATTTTTTTTATTTCTAATTAAAATTTCTCTCTTTATTCGAGGGGTTTTATGAGCCCAAATAAAGCTCACTATTGCTTTTCTCAGTTCCATCATCAGTTTCTTAGGAGGGACTAGGGGAACTGTTTGAAAAATGTATAACATCTTTGGTAATATATCCATTTGTATTATGTTAATTCTTCCCCATCCATGAATATGTTATTTTATAAAATTTTTGTAATAGTTTAATTACTTTTCGGATTGTTGCATTGTAATTCAACTCCTGTAGTTGATTCAGGTCCTCATGAATAAATATTCCTAGATATTTAATTGCTTCTTAATTCCATTTAAATGGAAAATCTTTTTGCAAAAGTGTGTATGTTTTTTTTCTTAATAATGATATATTTAGTACCTCTGATTCATCATAATTTAACTTTAAAGTTACTCAATTCCCCAAATCTTTTAAATTATTTTATTAAGTTTGGAATTGTTATGATAGGATTCGTTACATATATTAACAAATCGTCTGCATATACGGCCGACTTATATTCTATATCTTTGATCTTTATCCCATTAATATCCTTATTTTTTCTTATTGCCGTGATAAGATGTTCCATTACCAATATATATAATAAAGTGGAAAGGGGACATCCCTGTCGGGTTCCATTTGATATTTTTATATATTCTGATAATATTCAATTTACTCTTACCTTAGCTCTTGAGTTGGAGTACAATGCAAGGATCCTACTAAGCATTTTGGGACCCATTCCTATCTGGATTAGTGTTTCCTCCAAGAACTGCCATCCCACTCTGTCAAATGCTTTTTCCGCATCAATGGCCAAAAGACATATCGGGATGGCGGTTCTCTGAACATATTCCACCAAAGTGCAAGTTTTTATTATATTATCCCTAGCCTCTCTTCCCTTCGTGAACCCAGTTTGATCTAGGATTTGGCTTCTTTGATATTGTAATAACGTAACAATATCAAAACAAACAACTTAATATTTTTTTGCTAGAAAATTGCTTAAAACTCCCAAATATGATTGATGGACCCCACCAGTCCCAACAATGCAATGCAGGTTGGCTGCCATAAACATGGTCATTGTGATGGAAACCGTAGTGGCAGCCACACCTGAGCCAGGTATTCTACCTCCTCTTTAACATATCAATTCACTAGCCCATGACCATTGAGGTGATCCTTTGTGTCCAGGGTGTGACAGTTCTCTCTATTTTCTGTGGATAGTCATGGTCAAATATTTTAAGCAAAACTAAAAGTCTATTTTTAGTGAATAACACAATCTCATTTGTATTTTATAATTATCCAAATGTTTAAATGGTTGCTGGTTTATATTTTTCACTACATTTTAGATTTTCAGGTTCTTCTTTTAGTGGCCATCCCCATGCAGTAGGCATTTCTGATGAACAACATGTGACATAAAGGGGAAGCTACATAGAAAGTGTATTGCTTTTATACAGTCTATTCAGGCTGGTAAAACTTTGAGGTGAGGAGAAGTAAAACAAAAAATGACAAGATAGAATCATATTCTCTACATAGAATGAGTCATTGTGACTCCCTTCTTGTAAATATCAGCATTTTTATTCTACTTGAAGCAAAGCTAAACACCTTTGTTTGAAAAATAAATGCTAGCAGGTAGGTTTTAATGTCAGAAGAGACACCATATAGCTCTTGTGCTACGGAAGCTCTTTCCTTGTCTACTAGATTTTATTTTCTGAATTGTACACTGACTGCCATACAGAACAACTCAACAAGCAATCTCTGCATAGCAGGAATAGGTGCCAAAACAAAGTTACATCAAACCCAGCCGCTAAAGACTCTGGACCCAGAAGACGGAAGAAGGTGGCAATAGAGCGACTAGGTGCAGCATGGACATCATATTTTTTCTATAATGTGCTAAAATAATGTGCTTACATGACGTGCTACATTATAGCAAGAGCCATGTGGTCCCTTATGTTTAGTTTTATTTTAAACTGATCACATATAATGTATGTTTCTCCTATATAAATGTATAAAAAAATGTTTGAATTATCCAAACCATCCTTTCTCAAACTCTTCAAAATGGAGGAACCCCCGAGATTACTTTTCAAATCTCAGAGATCCCCTTCTAAAGACTATTATATCCAAAGCTCTGTGTACATTAGTGTGATGGTTGGTGGAATAAATGATCCCTATAATTGTGGTCAGTGAGAAGAATCTTCCTTACAGATATCTAGAAAGATCAATGGTGTTGGTTGCTACTTATCATCAAAGTAGAAATTCCTTTTTGGTCAGGGAACCCTTAGCGACCTCTGGAGGAACCTTATATATACATGGAACCCTGGACATGAAAAGCTGATCTAGACTAATTCTCTTCTCGTGGGAATTAAGTTTCCAGCAGTTAAAGAAATTCATAGTTTTTGCCAATGAGTTCATTCTGTAGTGAAACTATGATTTAAGGCTTCCTAATGCCATGGCAAACTCTACTGTTGTGTTAATAGTTAGAATAGTTATGTATAAACCTTTTTTTTTTTTTTTTTTTTTTTGTAATGGGTATTCAGAAGCAGCAGCATTTTTAAAAGGTTGTTGCTTTTGAAGGCGCTAGCTAACGATTTTTGCCATCCTTGTCTCGATACTTAATTTGTCATTCACCCAGAACATCATGTCAGTATGATATTTTCTATTACTAGATATACACATAATTGTTCGAGGTCGGTGACTAACCAAGTAATGAAGACATAATCAGGATGTTTGGAGATGAATCTCTAGAAAAATGCCCAGACATGGCAGTTCCAATAGTCCAATCCTGACAGGTCCTTTTAATCTTCATAAATATATTTTTATATTGATATAGCAATTTGTATTTTTTATTTTTTCCAATAAAGTCCTATTTTAACTAAACTTATTGGTGTACAATATTATTAGAAATAAGACATAATGGTACAAAATAACCCGCAAGAACCTATACAGCCAATGTTACATTTTTTTCTCTATAAATATCTGGTTAGTACGCCATCATGTATTAGTTACTCAAACTAGAATTAGATTAAAAAAAAAATATATAAAACCAAAAATTACCATTTTCTAGTTAATATGGTGGAAAGTTTAAATTTAAAACTCAAAAACTAAAAATTTAAAAGTTTTAAAAAAAATTTGGTTTCAGCGTGTTTAATTTTATCACCTGTTCTGTAGAAAACCTGTTTATATGCAAATTGGCAAAAACAATGCGGGGTTATTTACACAGCATTTCCATTAGAAGTCAGCCAATGGAACTCCTTCATTCTCTGCCTTCCCCGCCCATCTCCCTTATATAAAGCGGAACTCTCCCTTCTCTGATCAGTGACTCTACATTCAGAGATTCCCGTATACTGATCTATTACAGCCTAGCTGGAGATTTGTTTGTCCGGTGTTGAACTGCAGAGGAACAGAATTTTCAGAAAAATTAACCCGACTATATCACCGCTGAATACCCATAACATTAAGGTAAGGAACTTTCTAACCAATCATTGGATATTTATTATTTATTGAATATTTTGATAACAATTCTCCAGAGATGTATGAGGTGTATGTGAAAAAATATATAAAAAACTATATATGAATTCCTGAGAAAATGGGCAATGGGTTGAGGTTCAGGATAAGATAATATGTAATACAATGTATAGAAAAGACAGGATAGACATTGGAGGCTTGCCATGATCACCCTGATGAAAAAGTTGTTAGTAATATGGAATATGTAATAAAAATTGAGGCTGTAATTTGTATGACGTAATACAATGGGAAACAGATGAGTTTTTGTGGCCAAGTAATGTATAATTTATATAAGGCTCCTCTTACAAGTATATTCCAATCTGTACAAAAAAATGCCTTGAAAATGATTAAGGGTGCCTGAAAATTGAGGGATGTGGAAATTGAGTGTTTGGTTATTGTGGGTCATTCTAGGACTTTAACGTTATGGGGAGAATGATTTAAGTGTCAGTAATATCTTCTGATGGCCTTTAGCATGGCCTCTGCTGTCTTCTATTGAGTACAAAAGGTGAAGCAACCATTTCCATATTTTACATGATAGTTCTGATGAAAATTACACTTCCTATCTGGCTGAGCTCTGTGTTCATCCTCCTGACTTTCTATAATGAAACTGAAACTCTGCATAGCTGGTTGGCAACAAGAAAGCAGGGTATCTTTTGTTGGTCATCCTTATGGTATGTTTAGTCTTTTAATGACAGAATCTGCCAAAAATATGAAGGTCACCAAGCTGCTTCTGGCAGCAGATACACCACATGTTTCCTGAAGTACACTTCAAGATAAAGTGAGTCTTTTGACCCAGTTCTAGAGAGCCCCCCCCCCCCATGCACACATACACAATTGAACTGGAAGCTACTGGATATATCCTGCTATTTATTTATGTATTATATGTCTTGGGTTTTCCTTTTGTTTTTGGTACTTGCTCAAGGTCCTTTAGCTGTACTAAATATATTTCTGTTGTGTTCAATCTCTATATTTAGTGTCCAACTTGTATTCCCAAATATTATACATGTAGATATGGTGGTCTACTACGCATTTTGTTTTTATAGGTTTATAACTGCAGGTAACAGTATTTATATTTGACACATTTCTAAAGTTTATTTTCAAAGGTTTTTTTTTTGCTTATTAATGTAACAAGTTTTAATGTTTTACTCTGCAGGACACTATGGCCTCTGCTGATCATAATGTGGAAGGTCTTCTGGATAGAATGGTGTCTTTCTATGCACAAGAACTACAGCAGATCGACTTTGAAGAGTACTTCCTCATTGAGGAGGAGCTTGGAAAAGGCGGCTATGGAAATGTATTCTTGGTGAACGACAAGCAAACAGGTGAGTGAATTAATCTAGCCGCTATTTCAGTAACCTCTGTATATATGGATGTAAATTCAATCTGCAAGATACAGGCTTTGTCTATGGCCCATTACGTGAAATTATGACATCGTTATGAATAGAAAATGTTTCAAATAATAATGTTGGAAAAATTATTTAGAGACTAAATTATTGGGCTGTTTCTTGGGAGGAGTTATGCAAATATCAAAATGTCTTGATGGGTACATATCTGTCTGGAAGAATGAGCTTTCCTAGATGGACCGTATTTGTATGCAGAACACCATAGATTATGATCACATGTGATGTTAAGTCCAATGAATAAAAGGAAGGGGTTGGGAACAGTCAGACTAGGAATCATATGATGCTGGATGTCCTCTAGTCAAGAAATGAGGTGGGCTCTATCTGGAGAAGTTCTTGTACAGCTGAGTGCTGGTAAGGCAGTAGTTTAGCTTCTAATGAAGCATGATATAGTCTCAATCTGGCAGGAGCATATCTTCTTAAAATATTGAATATTTTCAAGTTAAAGATATAAAAAATTACCAATTAAACATTTCTAGTTCTTGATCTAGGTTATTTCATTTTTTCACAGGTCAAAGAATGGCAATGAAGGTTATGGATAAGGACAAAACCAGTCAGCGGTCTTTCCTCCATGAATTCAGTATTTCATATTTACTGTCTTCTCATCAAAATATCATCGGATGTTTTGCCTTCTTCTTCTCCACCATTGACTATTTTGTTTTTGCCCAGGAACTGGCACCTGTTGGAGATCTGTTCTCCATGATCTTTCCAAATGTAAGTACATTAAGTTGTAGGAATGGCCGATTCTTTATTAAATCCTATAAAAAAAAGTTAAAACTAATAATTTGAATTTCCCATCACTTTTTCTAAATGTCTTGGTGACCACTGTAATTAAGACAAAGCAAATCTTCCTGGGGGTGACACGTTCAACAATAAAATCCATCCCTAGCCTAAAATAAATAAATGAAAACCTTTATGGCCATACATGTATGCTTTTAACTGAAACTTTATTCATCCTTATAATCTCCCATACTGTATTTAACATCTATTATGTTTTTGGATTTTTTCTAGGTGGGAATTCCAGAAGACGCAGCAAAGAGGTGTGCTGTGCAGATTTCCGGTGCTCTGGAATTTATATCTGATAGAGGTTTTGTACACATGGACCTCAAACCAGAAAATGTTCTTGTTTTTGACCAGGACTGCCATTGTGTCAAGATCACGGACTTTGGACTCACTAAGGTCACAGAGACAGTTATTAGAGCAAGATGTGGAAGCAAATCTTACATGGCCCCAGAAATGTTTAACCTGAACATTTCAGATGGACTGGCTGTAGATGGCAGCCTTGATGTGTGGGCATTTGGTGTTGTCATTTACTGCCTAGTCACAGGAGAGTTTCCATGGCGGGTGGCCATGCTTGATGATGAATCATATAAACAGTATGTTGACTGGCAAAATGATTTCCGGGAGGTTAATCCTCCAGAAACATGGGAAAAGGTTCCTGCTGGCATACAAAGAATGTTTTTGGATCTTTTGGCAATTGATCGCGCCAAAAGAAGTAAAACTTCAGTAGTCTTAAAATACCTGGGTGAAAGCTGGAAAGAAGAAACTCCAGAGTTGACTTTAACCACTTACCAACCCGGCCAATTCTGACCCTTCACTCCTACATGTAAAGATCATCATTTTTTTTTTGCTAGAAAATTACACAGAACCCCCAAACATTATATATGCTTTTTTAGCAGAGACCCTAGAAAATACAATGGCAGTCATTGCAACTTTTTATCTTGCACGGTAGCAATTTTTCAAATGCGTTTTTTTTTTTGGAAATGCTTTAAAAAAAAAAAAAAAACAGTAATGTTAGTCCAATTTTTTTGCATAATGTGAAAGATGAATTTGCGCAGAGTAAATAGAAATCTAACATGTCATGCTTCAACATTGCACACGCTCGTGAAATGGCGCCAAACTTCGGTACTTAAAAATCCCCATAGGCAATGCTTTAAAATTTCTAACTGCTTACATGTTTTGAGTTACAGAGGAGGTCTAGGGCTAGAATTATTGCTCTTTCTCTAACATTTACGGCGACACCTCACATGTGTGGTTTCAACACCGTTTTCATATGTGGGCGGGACTTATGTATGCGTTCGTTTCTGCGTGCGACACTTTTTGAAAAAAATTGATCACTTTTATTCCTATTACAAGGAGTGTAAATATCCCTTGTAATATGAATATGGCATGACAGGACCTCTTTACAGTGAGATATGGGGTCAATAAGACCCCACATCTCACCTCTAGGCTGGGAAGCCTAAAAGCAAAAGAAAAATAAAACGATCACCGATTCCCAGCCGAAGCGGCGCCGTTTTTTTGAATGCAGAAGCTGGGCGTGACATTATAGCATCGCGCCCAGCCTCCGACAATCATAGAGACTCTGGCGACCATCTGGTCTGCCGGAAATCTCTATGGTGGACATCCGGCGCCGGCGGATCCGTAGAAGCACCGCAGGGCGGCAGGAAGGGGGGACATCCCCTCTCGCTGCTCGTAAGAATGACCAAGCAGCTGACCCGCTGCTATGATCGTTCTTATGGTGTAGGGAATCGCCGGCTGAAAACGACTATCTGAATGATGTCTCTAGCTGCAGGCATCATTCAGATATACACCCCACAATCCCAGGACGTCCTACGGTCAGCAAGTGGTTAATACAAGAGGAGGGGGTTCCAATGAAAGGATTTCTTCAGTCCAGTCTGAGCTGACATTGGCTTCCCACCTGAACACGTCACAGAGCAGTGTATCCATCTCATCAACTATCAGCGCCTTGTCTTAGCTTCTGACCACAAACCCCTCTGGATCTCAGTCTGAGATGATTCCAGAGCCACAGAAGTACAACATGTCAGAGGCACCAATTTATGTTTGATGAGGAATATTGGGGAGTGATGGCTCGTCTAAAACATCATCACATAGGTTCAACTTTTCTCAGGTATGTGACTTTCTTGGTGAAATAATTTGATCATAACATTCTATATGTATTTTGTAGTCCACTCCAACTTTTAGGACCATGTCACACTAGCAGTTCTTCAATAAGTGTGTAGTCACTACTCTTGTCTATATCCCCACTAATATTTCTGTGTTACTAAAGACATGGAATCTTCATCTGAAGCATTTAGCGAGATTACTTCTTTTTTTGGAAATAGATCCCTCTGTCCTCCTCAGTTGTCCCTCTTCTGCTTCACAGATCTCCAAAGAAATGTACTATTTCATTACAAATAATGTTGTGGCGGAGTAAATCTTTCATCCAGCGATTAAACTATTGCAAACATGGCACTGGCACATTTTATACATACATACTTTGTGCTGTTTGTCCTTCCCTTTCATCTCAGAAAGTTGGGAGATATGCCAATGACACATATAACTTTTGTTAGCCATTCTCAGAGTGGTGGGGCTAAGCCTTGCAGTTAAGATTATTAAAGCAAAACTAGAATCAAGTAGGTTGATATAAAAGGTCTTCTAGCTTACAATGGTAATAGCAGGACTCTTGTTGGGTATGTTCTTATCATTTTGTGATTAATTATTTTAAATGATTTACTGATTAATTTTAATATGACATTGCCAAGAACATTTTTTTACATATTTGGTGGAGTAATTCACAGGAACCTGAGTTTGTTTTTTAGCAATCTAGAAGAGTAGAACTAGTAAAGGATGGTTTCTTTTTGGATGATTTAGGTCTCTATTCCTTTTGTTTATTGTCTCATTAACTAAGATTAGCTATTCCAGGGCTGTTTTCTAATTTACACAAAACACCTATGTAGTCAGTGTCTGTAACCTTATAAATGTTAAACATTTCATATATCATTGTTTACTGCAGGATAGTCAGTCATTCTATAAGGAAGAAATCTTTCAGAACTGATCATGTGCATTTTTTTATTATTAATTCTATATTCATGTTTGCTGTTCACAAATAATTTTCTTTATTTTACTCCAACAATATTTTTTTATATTTTTTAGGTGACAAGTCTGGACTATTTCCAGGGGTTGAACAAGACCCCTGCCTGGTACATGGGGGGATGTAACTTGTACATATATAAGTAGTTACTCCTCCTGTGCACTGGGTGGTGCTCTTGAATTTCTCCATACACAAAAATACCCGCTGATCCTGCCAGAAATCCAGTGAGCTCCTAAATTCCTGTTTGAACTGACAACCCTGGAGGAGTTATGCAATTAGGAAAATGTCTTGATGGGTGGATGTCAGTCTGGAGGAGTGGGGGTAATTAACCACTTAAGGACCGCCTAACGCCGATTTACGTCGGCAAGGCGGCACGGGCAGGCAAAATCACGTACATGTACGTGATTTGCCTCTCGCGGGTGGGGGGTCCGATCGGACCCCCCCCGGTGCCCGAAGCGGTCCCGTTCTGTTCCCCGGCGATCCGAGATGAGGGGGAGGCCATCCGTTCGTGGCCCCCCCCTCGCGATCGCCGCCGGCCAATGGGAACACTCCTTTGCTGCTGTATGCTAAACAGCAGCAAAGGAAATGATGTCATCTCCCCTCGGCTCGGTATTCCGTTCCAGCGCCGAGGGGAGAAGACATCAATGTAAGTGCACAACACACTACACACACAGTAGAACATGCCAGGCATACAAAACACCCCGATCCCCCCCCGATCGCCCCCCGATCCCCCCCCAATCACCCCCCCCCTGTCACAAACTGACACCAGCAGGTTTTTTTTTTTTTTTTTCTGATTACTGCATAGTGTCAGTTTGTGACAGTTACAGTGTTGGGACAGTGAGTATTACCCCCCTTTAGGTCTAGGATACCCCCCTAACCCCCCCTAATAAAGTTTTAACCCCTTGATCACCCCCCATCGCCAGTGTCGCTAAGCGATCATTTTTCTGATCGCTGTATTAGTGTCACTGGTGACGCTAGTTAGTGAGGTAAATATTTAGGTTCGCCGTCAGTGACAGGGACCCCCATATACTACCTAATAAATGTTTTAACCCCTTGATTGCCCCCTAGTTAACCCTTTCACCACTGATCACCGTATAACCGTTACGGGTGACGCTGGTTAGTTTGTTTATTTTTTATAGTGTCAGGGCACCCGCCGTTTATTACCGAATAAAGGTTTAGCCCCCTGATCGCCCGGCGGTGATATGCGTCGCCCCAGGCAGCGTCAGATTAGCGCCAGTACCGCTAACACCCACGCACGCAGCATGCGCCTCCCTTAGTGGTATAGTATCTGATCGGATCAATATCTGATCCGATCAGATCTATACTGGCGTCCCCAGCAGTTTAGGGTTCCCAAAAACACAGTGTTAGCGGGATCAGCCCAGATACCCGCTAGCACCTGCGTTTTGCCCCTCCGCCCAGCCCACCCAAGTGCAGTATCGATCGATCACTGTCACTTACAAAACACTAAACGCATAACTGCAGCGTTCGCAGAGTCAGGCCTGATCCCTACGATCGCTAACAGTTTTTTTGGTAGCATTTTGGTGAACTGGCAAGCAAGCCCCAGGCAGCGTCAGGTTAGCGCCAGTACCACTAACACCCACGCACGCAGCATACGCCTCCTTTAGTGGTATAGTATCTGAACGGATCAATATCTGATCCGATCAGATCTATACTAGCGTCCCCAGCAGTTTAGGGTTCCCAAAAACGCAGTGTTAGCGGGATCAGCCCAGATACCTGCTAGCACCTGCGTTTTGCCCCTCCGCCCGGCCCAGTCCAGCCCACCCAAGTGCAGTATCGATCGATCACTGACACTTACAAAACACTAAACGCATAACTGCAGCGTTCGCAGAGTCAGACCTGATCCCTGCGATCGCTAACAGTTTTTTTGGAAGCTTTTTATTGAACTGGCAAGCACCAGCGGCCTAGTCCACCCCGGTCGTAGTCAAACCAGCGCTGCAGTAACACTTGGTGACGTAGCGAGTCCCATAAGTGCAGTTCAAGCTGGTGAGGTGGCAAGCACAAGTAGTGTCCCGCTGCCACCAAAAAGACAAACACAGGCCCGTCGTGCCCATAGTGCCCTTCCTGCTGCATTCGCCAATCCTAATTGGGAACCCACCACTTCTGCAGCGCCCGTACTTCCCTCATTCACATCCCCAACCAAATGCAGTCGGCTGCATGAGAGGCATTTTCTTTATGTCCTCCCGAGTACCCCTACCCAACGAACCCCCAAAAAAGATGTTGTGTCTGCAGCAAGCGCGAATATAGGCGTGACACCCGCTATTATTGTCCCTCCTGTCCTGACAATCCTGGTCTTTGCATTGGTGAATGTTTTGAACGCTACCATTCACTAGTTGAGTATTAGCGTAGGGTACAGCATTGCACAGACTAGGCACACTTTCACAGGGTCTCCCAAGATGCCATCGCATTTTGAGAGACCCGAACCTGGAACCGGTTACCGTTATAAAAGTTAGTTACAAAAAAAGTGTAAAAAAAAAAAATATATATATAAAATAAAAAAAAATAGTTGTCGTTTTATTGTTCTCATTCTCTATTCTCTCTCTCTATTGTTCTGCTCTTTTTTTACTGTATTCTATTCTGCAGTGTTTTATTGTTATTGTTATTATGTTTTATCATGTTTGTTTTTCAGGTATGTAATTATTTATACTTTACTGTTTACTGTGCTTTATTGTTAACCATTTTTTTGTCTTCAGGTACGCCATTCACAACTTTGAGTGGTTATACCAGAATGATGCCTGCAGGTTTAGGTATCATCTTGGTATCATTCTTTTCAGCCAGCGGTCGGCTTTCATGTAAAAGCAATCCTAGCGGCTAATTAGCCTCTAGACTGCCTTTACAAGCCGTGGGAGGGAATGCCCCCCCCCCACCGTCTTCCGTGTTTTTCTCTGGCTCTCCTGTCTCAACAGGGAACCTGAGAATGCAGCCGGTGATTCAGCCAGCTGACCATAGAGCTGATCAGAGACAAGAGTGGCTCCAAACATCTCTATGGCCTAAGAAACCGGAAGCTACGAGCATTTTATGACTTAGATTTCGCCGGATGTAAATAGCGCCATTGGGAAATTGGGGAAGCATTTTATCACACCGATCTTGGTGTGGTCAGATGCTTTGAAGGCAGAGGAGAGATCTAGGGTCTAATAGACCCCAATTTTTTCAAAAAAGAGTACCTGTCACTACCTATTGCTATCATAGGGGATATTTACATTCCCCGAGATAACAATAAAAATGATTTAAAAAAAAAAAAAATGAAAGGAACAGTTTAAAAATAAGATAAAAAAGCAAAAAAAGAAAAAAGAAAAAAAAAAAAAAAAAAAAAAGCACCCCTGTCGCCCCCTGCTCTTGCGCTAAGGCGAACGCAAGCGGCGGTCTGTCGTCAAACGTAAACAGCAATTGCACCATGCATGTGAGGTATCGCCGCGAAGGTCAGATCGAGGGCAGTAATTTTTGCAGTAGACCTCCTCTGCAAATCTAAAGTGGTAACCTGTAAAGGCTTTTAAAGGCTTTTAAAAATGTATTTATTTTGTTGCCACTGCACGTTTGTGCGCAATTGTAAAGCATGTCATGTTTGGTATCCATGTACTCGGTCTAAGATCATCTTTTTTATTTCATCAAACATTTGGGCAATATAGTGTGTTTTAGTGCATTAAAATTTAAAAAAGTGTGTTTTTTCCCCAAAAAATGCGTTTGAAAAATCGCTGCGCAAATACTGTGTGAAAAAAAAAAATGAAACACCCACCATTTTAATCTGTAGGGCATTTGCTTTAAAAAAATATATAATGTTTGGGGGTTCAAAGTAATTTTCTTGCAAAAAAAAAAAACTTTTTCATGTAAAAAATAAGTGTCAGAAAGGGCTTTGTCTTCAAGTGGTTAGAAGAGTGGGTGATGTGTGACATAAGCTTCTAAATGTTGTGCATAAAATGCCAGGACAGTTCAAACCCCCCCCCAAATGACCCCATTTTGGAAAGTAGACACCCCAAGCTATTTGCTGAGAGGCATGTCGAGTCCATGGAATATTTTATATTGCGACACAAGTTGCGGGAAAGAGACAAATTTTTTTTTTTTTTTTTTTTTGCACAAAGTTGTCACTAAATGATATATTGCTCAAACATGCCATGGGAATATGTGAAATTACACCCCAAAATACATTCTGCTGCTTCTCCTGAGTACGGGGATACCACATGTGTGAGACTTTTTGGGAGCCTAGCCGCGTACGGGACCCCGAAAACCAAGCACCGCCTTCAGGCTTTCTAAGGGCGTGAATTTTTGATTTCACTCTTCACTGCCTATCACAGTTTCGGAGGCCATGGAATGCCCAGGTGGCACAAAACCCCCCCAAATGACCCCATTTTGGAAAGTAGACACCCCAAGCTATTTGCTGAGAGGTATAGTGAGTATTTTGCAGACCTCACTTTTTGTCACAAAGTTTTGAAATTTGAAAAAAGAAAAAAAAAAAAAGTTTTTTCTTGTCTTTCTTCATTTTCAAAAACAAATGAGAGCTGCAAAATACTCACCATGCCTCTCAGCAAATAGCTTGGGGTGTCTACTTTCCAAAATGGGGTCATTTGGGGGGGTTTTGTGCCACCTGGGCATTCCATGGCCTCCGAAACGGTGTTAGGCAGTGAAGAGTAAAATCAAAAATTCACGCCCTTAAAAACGCTGAAGGCGGTGATTGGTTTTCGGGGTCCCGTACGCGGCTAGGCTCCCAAAAAGTCTCACACATGTGGTATCCCCGTACTCAGGAGAAGCAGCTAAATGTATTTTGGGGTGCAATTCCACATAGGCCCATGGCCTGTGTGAGCAATATATCATTTAGTGACAACTTTGTGCAAAAAAAAAAAAAAAAAAAGTGTCACTTTCCCGCAACTTGTGTCAAAATATAAAATATTCCATGGACTCAATATGCCTCTCAGCAAATAGCTTGGGGTGTCTACTTTCCAAAATGGGGTCATTTGGGGGGGGGTTGTGCCACCTGGGCATTCCATGGCCTCCGAAACTGTGATAGGCAGTGAAGAGTGAAATCAAAAAGTTACACCCTTAGAAATCCTGAAGGCGGTGATTGGTTTTCGGGGTCCCATACGCGGCTAGGCTCCCAAAAAGTCCCACACATGTGGTATCCCCGTACTCAGGAGAAGTAGCTGAATATATTTTGGGGTGCAATTCCACATAGGCCCATGGCCTGTGTGAGCAATATATCATTTAGTGACAACTTTTTGTAAATATTTTTTTTTTTTTTGTCATTATTCAATCACTTGGGACAAAAAAAATAAATATTCAATGGGTTCAACATGCCTATCAGCAATTTCCTTGGGGTGTCTACTTTCCAAAATGGGGTCATTTGGGGGGGTTTTGTACTGCCCTGCCATTTTAGCACCTCAAGAAATGACATAGGCAGTCATAAACTAAAAGCTGTGTAAATTCCAGAAAATGTACCCTAGTTTGTAGACGCTATAACTTTTGCGCAAACCAATAAATATACGCTTATTGACATTTTTTTTACCAAAGACATGTGGCCGAATACATTTTGGCCTAAATGTATGACTAAAATTGAGTTTATTGGATTTTTTTTATAACAAAAAGTAGAAAATATCATTTTTTTTCAAAATTTTCGGTCTTTTTCCGTTTATAGCGCAAAAAATAAAAACTGCAGAGGTGATCAAATACCATCAAAAGAAAGCTCTATTTGTGGGAAGAAAAGGACGCAAATTTCGTTTGGGTACAGCATTGCATGACCGCGCAATTAGCAGTTAAAGTGACGCAGTGCCAAATTGGAAAAAGACCTCTGGTCCTTAGGCAGCATAATGGTCCGGGGCTCAAGTGGTTAAATACAGTATATATTTTTAAGTACATTGAGAAGGTATTGTGTTTTTCTTTTCTCCCTTTTCTCTTCCTTTAGAGCCCTTTCATACTGACAGCGCGGCACTTTTCCGTCATTTTAGAGGTACTTTTCTGCCACTAGCGGCACGCTTTTAACCCCTGCTAGCGTCCAAATATAGGGTTTAAAGCACCGCTACCACGGCACTTTGCAGGGCGCTTCGGCGCGCTGCCCATTGATTTCAATGGGCAGGGGCCCTTTAGGAGTGGTGTATACATTGCTCCTAAAGTGCCCCAAAGATATGCTGCTTGCAGGACTTTTTTGAACGTCCTGCCAGTGCAGCGCCCCAGTGTAAAAGAACTCGGGCTTTCGCACTGGGACTGCAGGTGAGGCATTTTTCAGGCGCTTTACAGTCGCTATTTTTAGCACTAAAGTGCCTGAAAAACGCCTCCAGTGTGAAAGGGGTCTTATTAAATCTTTTTTTCTAGTGAATGGTATTGTGAAAACCTCTTCTAGGTAAAAGAAAAAAACAAAAAAAAACACACCAAGGTCCTGCAAGGCCTATATGAAATATAAATTGCTTGTGAAATAAACAAATCTGTAATTCCTCCTGTACAATAATAGTGTGGGTTACTGTAGATGTGAGATTCATAGGGAGGTCGAATAAGATAGAAGAGGAGGCAATATAAATTGAAATCCCAGTCTACAGTATAAGGCTGTTGCCTTATAAGTTTATGTGAAATCTCCATTAATAACTGTAAAATATTGTAATAATGAATATATTTCAAAAAGGGTTTAATTTAAGCTTTTGCTAAGAGCAGAGAATGTGGGCCAAGGCTTGTATATGCAAACAAGGGAGAGCCAATTCCATTGTTCTACACCTACTCCTTTGAAAGGGTGCCATGCTGGGATATGCAATGGACCTAACTTCCTGGGGAAATACAATTAACACACTTGGCCAACATAGTCACAAGGATTTGCATGAAAGGGGGCCGACTTATGGAGTAAGCTCTCCAATCATGATCCAAGCTAGGCCAACCAATGAGACATCAGCTTGGTTTGATATACTCAGAGCCAAGGGGGAGGTAACCCCTCTCTTTCTGATAGACCAGCGAGCTGAAAGGAGCTTTGGTAAGGATGGGTAATTATGGGAAAGGAATGCCCTTTTACTTGTAACTAAATATGTGTGTAGATTACTGTATTGAGGAATATACTCTGTATTCCTTCATGTAAAAACTTTATTTCAACCTAATATTTTCTTCCTTGGTGTAAGGCGATAGATAGACGATTGTGTATTAGCTAGACTTTCAACTGTGTCCTAATAAATGTTATTATATTTTAAGCTTTCACTCTTGATCGAAAAGAACTCTTATTTAACCCACATCATATCTATGAGATATGAAATATCTTAAATGTAGATTTTTCAGGGTAACAGGCCAATGAACATATAGCCACTCTGCATCCAAATGACCACCCACAAATTAAAAATAAATAAATAAAAAGAGTAAAGGTGGTGGGTAGTGATGAACCAATCACACCTGGGGGGTGGTTGAACAGGGTTCGGTGAACAGGTTTGTGTGCCTAATTTGAACCCCTTTGAAGTCAATGGGAGCCGAATGTTAAAAATACATTTCTGGACATTTCCTGACCTAATAGGCAAGAGAATGTCAAACAAATGAGGTGGGGGTTGGGCACTGACCTTGGAGACATGTACCAAAGCAATTTTTTTAATGCCATTATTTGCAGAACTGGGCACTGCCCTTAGGGACATATAGCAAAGAAAAAAATCTAAAAATTCAATTTGCTTGGGAAGAGCTTTAATAAACGCTTATTTAAACATTACAAATGCAAACCCCCCATTAAACATCATGTCTGGGGTTGTGTTGCCACAAAATGCCTTTAATCCAGGACACATATTAATTAAACAGGTTCTGAGGATGATTTAATGCAGATAAGGCACCAAATAAGTTTAATTACCACCTTAATCAACCACAGAACCTGTGTAATTAATGTGTGTCCTGGATTAACCACTTGCCGACCGCCTCACGCCTATATACGTGGCACGGGCAGGCAAAATCATTTACCTGGTACGTGATTGCCTTCCCGTGGGCAGGGGGTCCGATCGGACCCCCCCCCGTGCCAGCGGCGGTTGGCATTTGTCTGGGAGCGATCAGAGATGAGGGGGAGGCCATCTGATTGTGCCCCCCCTCGCGATCGCTCCCAGCCAATGAGAAACATCCCCTGCCTCTGTATAGTACACAGAGGCAGAGGATGTGATGTAATCTCTCCTCGGCTTGGCAGTTTCCGTTCCGGCGCCGAGGAGAGAAGACATCTGAGTAAGTGTAAAACACACACAGTAGAACATGCCAGGCATACATTACACCCCCGATCCCCCCCCCGATCGCCCCCCCCGATCCACCCCCAATCACCCATCCCCCCCCAATCACCCCTCCCCCCCTGTCAAACTGACACCAAGCAGGTTTTTTTCCTGATTACTGCATGGTGTCAGTTTGTGACAGTTAGAAGTTTTAGAGCAGTTAGGTTTAGCCCCCTGTAGGTCTAGGGTACCCCCCTAACCCCCCCTAATAAAGTTTTAACCCCTTGATCACCCCCCGTCACCAGTGTCGCTAAGCGATCATTTTTCTGATCGCTGAATTAGTGTCACTGGTTCCGCTAGTTAGGGACGTAAATAGTATAAATGTTATCGATCTTCTTTCTATTAATTTTTTTTTTTAAAAGACAAGTAATACACATCATACCATCTTCAAAAATACATACATTAAAAATTCCTTTTACATAATAAATAATCTTAATGATACCCACTTCCTCCTGTTTCTATAGAATCATCTAACTAAATTCCTATTACTCATACATACCTCAAAACATTCATTTTCTATTGCTCATACATACATCCAAACATTCAAAAAAAAAAATTCCCTCCCCTTCCTTTTTTTTTTCTTTTTCCTTTCCTCCCCCTTCTTCCTTCCCTCCCCCTTCTTACTTCCCTTTCATCCCATTTCCTTACCATTCCCCTCTAATTTTAAATACTCCATCAATCTATTCGATGACCGAAATTCCTCCCATTTTTGCCATATTTCTGGCATCTGACCCCCTACATACCCTTCTTCTCTTATCTGTTTTTCCATATATGTGTCATTTCACATATCCATTCCAACACAGTTGGCTTAATTGTTTTTTTTTTTTCCAATTTTGCGCTATAATTGTTCTAGCTGCAGTTGTCATGTGGTGAAGAATATCTATTTTGATTACCCTTATTGTATCTGATGTAAGGAAAAACAACGAGGTGCTCATATTTGGACTCCTTTCTACTCCTGACACTTTCTGATATATCTCAAATATTTTGTCCCAGAAGCTCCTCACTCCTTGACAACTGTACCATACATGATCCATAGTCCCTCTTTCTACCTTACATCTCCAACACGTTTTTGTATTAACTTTGTTAACTATATTTAAAGCTACTGGGCTCCAATACCATCTCGTTGCGATCTTATAATTTATTTCTTAATATTTATTTGCTATAGATGATTTATGTATTATTTCAAAGATGTTCTCCCATTCCTCCTCTGATATAGGATTTTCTATTTCCTTTTCCCATTTCTTCATTCCTATTAATTCTCTAAGGGAACCGGTAATAAGTAATAAGTTATATATCTTTGATCATTTTTTAGTTGATTCTTGTTCCTCTGCTAATATTTTTTTTCAAATTTTGTTTTTGGTCTATTTAACAAAGGTATTTTTAACTCAATGAATGTGTTTAATTGATAATATTGTAACCATTTGCCCAAGTCCTGCAATTTTGGTAGTTTACCATCCACTAGGATCTGTTCCACCCTTGCGTTCTCCAAAATATTAAATTTTAAGTAATTTGTGGTTTCTAAAGCTGGCAGAAATTCAGGGTTGGAGAACAAAGGTGTCATAGGACCAGTCATAGTGGAAAGTTTCCCCCTTTTTATTATAGTATCCCATACTTTTAATGTAGCAGTTACAAAAATTGTTAATTCTTTTTTCTTTGGTCTTAAATGGGGTTTAATCCAAGGCAGGAACCTAAGTTGTGGTCCTATTAATTCCTCTTCTAGATTTACCCATTGTTTAGTTTCCTTATTATGATGCCAATCAATGATAGTTAATGATGCTGCTTGTAAGTATTTTGTAAAATCTGGTAATGCTAAACCTCCATTTTTTTTATTTCTAATTAAAATTTCTCTATTTATTCGAGGGGTTTTATGAGCCCAAATAAAGCGCACCATTGCTTTTCTCAGTTCCATCATCAGTTTCTTAGGAGGGACTAGGGGAACTGTTTGAAAAATGTATAATATCTTTGGTAATATATCCATTTTTATTATGTTAATTCTTCCCATCCATGAATATGTTATTTTATCAAATTTTTGTAATAATTTAATTACTTTTCGGATTGTTGCATTGTAATTCAACTCCTGTAGTTGATTCAGGTCCTCAGGAATAAATATTCCTAGATATTTAGTTGCTTCTTGATTCCATTTAAATGGAAAATCTTTTTGCAAAAGTGTGTATGTTTTTATTCTTAATAATGATATATTTAGTACCTCTGAATTATCATAATTTACGTTAAAGTTACTCAGTTCCCCAAAGTTTGGAATTGTTATGATAGGATTAGTTACATATATTAACAAATTGTCTGCATATACGGCTGACTTATATTCTATATCTTTGATCTTTATCCGATTAATATCCTTATTTTTTCTTATTGTCGTGATAAGATGTTCCATTACCAATATATATAATAAAGGGGAAAGGAAAAATAACTGTCGGGTTCCATTTGATATTTTTATATATTCTGATAATATTCAATTTACTCTTACCTTAGCTCTTGAGTTGGAGTACAATGCAAGGATCCTACTAAGCATTTTGGGACCCATTCCTATCTGGATTAGTGTTTCCTCCAAGAACCGCCATCCCACTCTCTCAAATGCTTTTTCCGCATCAACGGCCAGAAGACATATCGGGATGGCGGTTCTCTGAACATATTCCACCAATGTGCAAGTTTTTATTATAGTATCCCTAGTCTCTCTTCCCTTCGTGAACCCAGTTTGATCTAAGATTTGGCTTCTTTGATATTGTAATAACGTTACAATATCAAAACAAACTTAATATTTTTTGCTAGAAAATTGCTTAAAACTCCAAAACATTATATATATATATATATATATATATATATACACACACTGTATAATGAGATCCAAAAATCTAGACAATGGAGGTCCATTCCTATTCTGAGATTATCATGCAAATTTGGCATTTCCTGAGGGTCACAGATGGACCCCACCAGTCCCAACAATGCATTTTGGCTGCCATAAACATGATCATTGTGATGGAAACCGTAGTGGCAGCCACACCTGAGCCAGGTATTCTACCTCCTCTTTAACATATCAATTCACTAGCCCATGACCATTGAGATGATCCTTTGTGTCCAGGGTGTGACAGTTCTCTCTATTTTCTGTGGATAGTCATTGTCAGATAGTTTAAGCAAAACTAAAATTCAATTTTTAGTGAATAACACAATCTCAGTTGTATTTTTTTAATTATCCAAATGTTTAAATGGTTGCCGGTTTATATTTTTCACTACATTTTAGATTTTCAGGTTCTTCTTTAAGTGGCCATCCCCATGCAGTAGGCATTTCTGATGAACAACATGTGACATAAAGGGGAAGCTACACAGCAAGTGTATTGCTTTTATACAGTCTATTCAGGCTGGTAAAACTTTGAGGTGAGGAGAAGTAAAACAAAATATGACAAGATGGAATCAGATTCTCTATATAGAATGTGTCATTGTGACTCCTTTCTTGTAAATATCAGCATTTTTATTCTACTTGAAGCAAAGCTAAACACCTTTGTTTGAAAAATAAATGCTAGCAGGTAGGTTTTAATGTCAGAAGAGACACCATATAGCTCTTGTGCTACGGAAGCTCTTTCCTTGTCTACTAGATTTATTTTCTGAATTGTACACTGACTGCCATACAGAACAACTCAACAAGCAATCTCTGCATAGCAGGAATAGGTGCCAAAACAAAGTTACATCAAACCCAGCCGCTAAAGACTCTGGACCCAGAAGACGGAAGAAGGTGGCAATAGAGCGACTAGGTGCAGCATGGACATCATATTTTTTCTATAATGTGCTAAAATAATGTGCTTACATGACGTGCTACATTATAGCAAGAGCCATGTGGTCCCTTATGTTTAGTTTTATTTTAAACTGATCACATATAATGTATGTTTCTCCTATATAAATGTATAAAAAAAATTTTGGATTATCCAAACCATCCTTTCTCAAACTCTTCAAAATGGAGGAACCCCCGAGATTACTTTACAAATCTCAGAGATCCCCTTCTAAAGACTATTATATCCAAAGCTCTGTGTACATTAGTGTGATGGTTGGTGGAATAAATGTTCCCTATATTTGTGATCAGTGAGAAGAATCTTCCTTACAGATTTCTAGAAAGATCAATGGTGTTGGTTGCTACTTATCATCAAAGTAGAAATTCCTTTTTGGTCAAGGAACCCTTAGCAACCCCTGGAGGAACCTTATATATACATGGAACCCTGGACATGAAAAGCTGATCTAGACTAATTCTCTTCTCGTGGGAATTAAGTTTCCAGCAGTTAAAGAAATTCATAGTTTTTGCCAATGAGTTCATTCTGTAGTGAAACTATGATTTAAGGCTTCCTAATGCCATGGCAAACTCTACTGTTGTGTTAATGGTTAGAATAATTATGTATAAACCTTTTTTTTTTTTTTTTAATGGGTATTCAGAAGCAGCAGCATTTTTAAAAGGTTGTTGCTTTTGAAGGCACTAGCTAACGATTTTTGCCATCCTTGTCTCGATACTTAATTTGTCATTCACCCAGAACATCATGTCAGTATGATATTTTCTATTACTAGATATACACATAATTGTTCGAGGTCGGTGACTAACCAAGTAGTGAAGACGTAATCAGGATGTTTGGAGATGAATCTCTAGAAAAATGCCCAGACATGGCAGCTCCAATAATCCAATCCTGACAGGTCCTTTTAATCTTCATAAATATATTTTTATATTGATATAGCAATTTTTATTTTTTATTTTTTTCAATAAAGTCCCTTTTTAACTAAACTTATTGGTGTACAATATTATTAGAAATAAGACATAATGGTACAAAATAACCCGCAAGAACCTATACAGCCAATGTTACATTTTTTTCTCAATAAATATTTGGTTAGTACGCCATCATGTATTAGTTACTCAAACTAGAATTAGAATAAAAAAAATAAAACCCAAAATTACCATTTTCTAGTTAATATGGTGGAAAGTTTAAATGTAAAACTCAAAAACTAAAAATTTAAAAGTTTTAAAAAAAATTCGGTTTCAGCGTGTTTAATTTTATCACCTGTTCTGTAGAAAACCTGTTTATATGCAAATTGGCAAAAACAATGCGGGGTTATTTACACAGCATTTCCATTAGAAGTCAGCCAATGGAACTCCTTCATTCTCTGCCTTCCCCGCCCATCTCCCTTATATAAAGCGGAACTCTCCCTTCTCTGATCAGTGACTCTACATTCAGAGATTCCCGTATACTGATCTATTACAGCCTAGCTGGAGATTTGGTTGTCCGGTGTTGAACTGCAGAGGAACAGAATTTTCAGAAAAATTAACCCGACTTCATTACCGCTGAATACCCATAACATTAAGGTAAGGAACTTTCTAACCAATCATTGGATATTTATTATTTATTGAACATTTTGATAGCAATTCTCCAGAGATGTATGAGGTGTATGTGAAAAAATATATAAAAAACTATATATGAATTCCTGAGAAAATGGGCAATGGGTTGAGGTTCAGGATAAGATAATATGTAATACAATGTATAGAAAAGACAGGATAGACATTGGAGGCTTGCCATGATCACCCTGATGAAAAAGTTGTTAGTAATATGGAATATGTAATAAAAATTGAGGCTGTAATTTGTATGACGTAATACAATGGGAAACAGATGAGTTTTTGTGGCCAAGTAATGTATAATTTATATAAGGCTCCTCTTACAAGTATATTCCAATCTGTACAAAAAAAATGCCTTGAAAATGATTAAGGGAGCCTGAAAATTGAGGGATGTGGAAATTGAGTGTTTGGTTATTGTGGGTCATTCTAGGACTTTAGCGTTATGGGGAGAATGATTTAAGTGTCAGTAATATCTTCTGATGGCCTTTAGCATGGCCTCTGCTGTCTTCTATTGAGTACAAAAGGTGAAGCAACCATTTCCATATTTTACATGATAGTTCTGATGAAAATTACACCTCCTATCTGGCTGAGCTCTGTGTTCATCCTCCTGACTTTCTATAATGAAACTGAAACTCTGCATAGCTGGTTGACAACAAGAAAGCAGGGTATCTTTTGTAGGTCATCCTCATGGTATGTTTAGTCTTTTAATGACAGAATCTGCCAAAAATATGAAGTACACCAAGCTGCATCTGGCAGCAGATACACCACATGTTTCCTGAAGTACACTTCAAGATAAAATGAGTCTTTTGACCCAGTTCTAGAGAGCCCCCCCCCCATGCACACATACACAATTGAACTGGAAGCTACTGGATATATCCTGCTATTTATTTATGTATTATATGTCTTGGGTTTTCCTTTTGTTTTTGGTACTTGCTCAAGGTCCTTTAGCTGTACTAAATATATTTCTGTTGTGTTCAATCTCTATATTTAGTGTCCAACTTGTATTCCCAAATATTATACATGTAGATATGGTGGTCTACTACGCATTTTGTTTTTATAGGTTTATAACTGCAGGTAACCGTATTTATATTTGACACATTTCTAAAGTTTCTTTTCAAAGGTTTTTTTTTTGCTTATTAATGTAACAAGTTTTAATGTTTTACTCTGCAGGACACTATGGCCTCTGCTGATCATAATGTGGAAGGTCTTCTGGATAGAATGGTGTCTTTCTATGCACAAGAACTACAGCAGATCGACTTTGAAGAGTACTTCCTCATTGAGGAGGAGCTTGGAAAAGGCGGCTATGGAAATGTATTCTTGGTGAACGACAAGCAAACAGGTGAGTGAATTAATCTAGCCGCTATTTCAGTATCCTCTGTATATATGTATATAAATTCAATCTGCAAGATACAGGCTTTTTACAGAGGTCACTAGCTGTAGACTTTGTTTAAATTAAAAGGAGCAATAAAGTATATTCACTGTGCAACACTCGTAATAAAGAATAGCAGGTAAATGCAGTGAGCAAATATGGCCCATTACGTGAAATTATTACATCGTTATGAATAGAAAATGTTTCAAATATTAATGTTGGAAAAATTATTTAGAGACTAAATTATTAGGCTGTTTCTTGGGAGGAGTTATGCAAATATCAAAATGTCTTGATGGGTACATATCTGTCTGGAAGAGTGGGCTTTCCTAGATGGACCGTATTTGTATGCAGAACACCATAGATTATGATCACATGTGATGTTAAGTCCAATGAATAAAAGGAAGGGGTTGGGATCAGTCAGGCTGGGGATCATATGATGCTGGATGTCCTCTAGTCAAGAAATGAGGTGGGCTCTATCTGGAGAAGTTCTTGTACAGCTGAGTGCTGGTAAGGCAGTAGTTTAGCTTCCAATGAAGCATGGTACAGTCTCAATCTGGCAGGAACATATCTTCTTAAAATATTGAATATTTTCAAGTTAAAGATATAAAAATTACCAATTGAACATTTCTAGTTCTTGATCTAAGTTATTTCATTTTTTCACAGGTCAAAGAATGGCAATGAAGGTTATGGATAAGGACAAAACCAGTCAGCGGTCTTTCCTCCATGAATTCAGTATTTCATATTTACTGTCTTCTCATCAAAATATCATCGGATGTTTTGGCTTCTTCTTCTCCACCATTGACCATTTTGTTTTTGCCCAGGAACTGGCACCTGTTGGAGATCTGTTCTCCATGATCTTTCCAAATGTAAGTACATTAAGTTGTAGGAATGGCCAATTCTTTATTAAATCCTTTTAAAAAAAAGTTAAAACTAATAATCTGAATTTCCCATCACTTTTTCTAAATGTCTTGGTGACCACTGTAATTAAGACAAAGCAAATCTCCCTGGGGGTGACACGTTCAACAATAAAATCCATCCCTAGCCTAAAATAAATAAATGAAAACCTTTATGGCCATACATGTATGCTTTTAACTGAATCTTTATTCATCCTTATAATCTCCCATACTGTATTTAACATGTATTATGTTTTTGGATTTTTTCTAGGTGGGAATTCCAGAAGACGCAGCAAAGAGGTGTGCTGTGCAGATTTCCAGTGCTCTGGAATTTATATCTGAGAGAGGTTTTGTACACATGGACCTCAAACCAGAAAATGTTCTTGTTTTTGACCAGGACTGCCACTGTGTCAAGATCACGGACTTTGGACTCACTAAGGTCACAGAGACAGTTATTAGAGCAAGATGTGGAAGCAAATCTTACATGGCCCCAGAGATGTTTAACCTGAACATTTCAGATGGACTGGCTGTAGTTGGCAGCCTTGATGTGTGGGCATTTGGTGTTGTCATTTACTGCCTAGTCACAGGAGACTTTCCATGGCGGGTGGCCATGCTTGATGATGAATCATATAAACAGTATGTTGACTGGCAAAATGATTTCCGGGAGGTCAATCCTCCAGAAACATGGGAAAAGGTTCCTGCTGGCATACAAAGAATGTTTTTGGATCTTTTGGCAATTGATCGCGCCAAAAGAAGTAAAACTTCAGTAGTCTTAAAATACCTGGGTGAAAGCTGGAAAGAAGAAACTCCAGAGTTGACTTTAACCACTTACCAACCCGGCCAATTCTGACCCTTCACTCCTACATGTAAAAATCATCATTTTTTTTTGCTAGAAAATTACATAGAACCCCAAAACATTATATATTTTTTTTAGCAGAGACCCTAGAAAATACAATGGCAGTCATTGCAACTTTTTATCTTGCACGGTAGCAATTTTTCAAACGTGTTTTTTTTTTGGAAATGCTTTAAAAAAAAAAAACAGTAAAGTTAGCCCAATTTTTTTGCATAATGTGAAAGATGAATTTGCGCCGAGTAAATAGAAATCTAACATGTCATGCTTCAAAATTGCACACGCTCGTGAAATGGCGCCAAACTTCGGTACTTAAAAATCCCCATAGGCAATGCTTTAAAATTTCTAACTGCTTACATGTTTTGAGTTACAGAGGAGGTCTAGGGCTAGAATTATTGCTCTTTCTCTACCATTTGCGGCGACACCTCACATGTGTGGTTTCAACACCGTTTTCATATGTGGGCGGGACTTATGTATGCGTTTGTTTCTGCGTGCAACACTTTTTGAAAAAAAAAAAAATTGATCACTTTTATTCCTATTACAAGGAGTGTAAATATCCCTTGTAATAGGAATATGGCATGACAGGACCTCTTTACAGTGAGATATGGGGTCAATAAGACCCCACATCTCACCTCTAGGCTGGGAAGCCTAAAAGCAAAAGACATGACATTATAACATCGCGCCCGGCCTCCGACAATCATAGAAACTCTGGCGACCATCTAGTCTGCCGGAAATCTCTATGGTGGACATCCGGCGAGGGCGGATCCATTCTCCGACTCACCGATTGCAGAGGTGAGTCGGTAGAAGCAACGCAGGGCGGCAGGAGGGGGGGAAATCCCCTCTCGCTGCAAGTAAGAACGACCAATCAGCTGAACCGCTGCTATGATCATTCTTACGGTGTAGGGAATCTCCGGCTTAAAACGACTATCTGAATGATGTCTCTAGCTGCAGGCATCATTCAGATATACCCCCAAAAACCCAGGACGTCCTACGGTCAGCAAGTGGTTAATACAAGAGGAGGGGGGTTCCATTGAAAGGATTTCTTCAGTCCAGTCTGAGCTGACATTGGCTTCCCACCTGAACACGTCACAGAGCAGTGTATCCATCTCATCAACTATCAGCGCTTTGTCTTAGCTTCTGACCACAAACCCCTCTGGATCTCAGTCTGAGATGATTCTAGAGCCACAGAAGGACAACATGTCAGAGGCACCAATTTATGTTTGATAAGGAATATTGGTGAGTGATGGCTCGTCTGAAACATCATCACATAGGTTCAACTTTTCTCAGGTATGTGACTTTCTTGGGGAAATAATTTGATCATAACATTCTATATGTATTTTGTAGTCCACTCCAACTTTTAGGACCATGTCACACTAGCAGTTCTTTAATAAGTGTGTAGTCACTACTCTTGTCTATATCCCCACTAATATTCCTGTGTTACTAAAGGTATGGAATCTTCATCCGAAGCATATAGCGAGATTACTTCTTTTTTTGGAAATAGATCCCTCTGTCCTCCTCAATTGTCCCTCTTCTGCTGTACAGATTTTCAAAGAAATGTACTATTTCACTACAAATAATGTTGTGGCGGAGTAAATCTTTCATCCAGCGATTAAACTATTGCGAACATGGCACTGGCACATTTTATACATACATACTTTGTGCTATTTGTCCTTCCCTTTCATCTCAGAAAGTTGGGAGATATGCCAATGACACATATAACTTTTGTTAGCCATTCTCAGAGTGGTGGGGCTAAGCCTTGCAGTTAAGATTATTAAAGCAAAACTAGAATCAAGTAGGTTGATATAAAAGGTCTTCTAGCTTACAATGGTAATAGCAGAACTCTTGTTGGGTATGTTCTTATCATTTTGTGATTAATTATTTTAAATGATTTACTGATTAATTTTAATATGACATTGCCAAGAACATTTTTTACATATTTGGTGCAGTAATTCATAGGAACTTGAGTTTGTTTTTTATCAATCTAGAAGAGTAGAACTAGTAAAGTATGGTTTCTTTTTGGATGATTTAGGTCTCTATTCCTTTTTGTTTATTGTCTCATTAACTAAGATTAGCTATTCCAGGGCTGTTTTCTAATTTACACAAAACACCTATGTAGTCAGTGTCTGTAACCTTATAAATGTTTAGCATTTCATATATCATTATTTACAGCAGGATAATCAGTCATTCTATAAGGAAGAAATCTTTCAGAACTGACCATGTGCATTTTTTTATTATTAATTCTAGATTCATGTTTGCTGCTCACAGATAATTTTCTTTATTTTACTCCAACAATATTTTTTTATATTTTTTAGGTGACAAGTCTGGACTATTTCCAGGGGTTGAACAAGACCCCTGCCTGGTACATGGGGGGATGTAACTTGTACATATATAAGTAGTTACTCCTCCTGAGCACTGGGTGGTGCTCTTGAATTTTCTCCATACACAAAAATACCCGCTGATCCTGCCAGAAATCCAGTGAGCTCCTAAATTCCTGTTTGAACTGACAACCCTGGAGGAGTTATGCAATTAGGAAAATGTCTTGATGGGTGGATGTCAGTCTGGAGGAGTGGGTGTAATTATTATCTATATATTTTTTTTTAAGTATATTGAGAAGATAGTGTGTTTTTCTTTTCTCCCTTTTCTCTTCCTTTAGAGCCCTTTCATACTGACAGCGCAGCACTTTTCCATCATTTTAGAGGTACTTTTCTGCCACTAGCCACTTTTAACCCCCTCTAGCGTCCGAATATAGGGTTAAAAGCGCCACTACCACGGCACATTGCAGGGCGCTTCGGCGCGCTGCCCATTGATTTCAATTGGCAGGGGCCCTTTAGGAGTGGTGTATACATTGCTCCTAAAGTGCCCCAAAGATATGCTGCTTGCAGGACTTTTTTGAACGTCCTGCCAGTGCAGCGCCCCAGTGTAAAAGAACTCGGGCTTTCGCACTGGGACTGCAGGTGAGGCATTTTTCAGGCGCTTTACAGTCGCTATTTTTAGCGCTAAAGTGCCTGAAAAATGCCTCCAGTGTGAAAGGGGTCTTATTAAATCTTTTTTTTCTAGTGAATGGTATTGTGAAAACCTCTTCTAGGTAAAAAAAAAAAAAAAACACACCAAGGTCCTGCAAGGCCTATATGAAATATAAATTGCTTGTGAAATAAACAATTCTGTAATTTCTCCTGTACAATAATAGTGTGGGTTACTGTAGATGTGAGATTCATAGGGAGGTTGAATAAGATAGAAGAGGAGGCAATATAAATTGAAATCCCAGTCTACAGTATAAGGCCAATGAACATATAGCCACTCTGCATCCAAATGACCAAACACAAATTAAAAATAAATAAATAAAAAGAGTAAAGGTGGTGGGTAGTGATGAACCAACCACACCTGGGGGGTGGTTGAACAGGGTTCGGTGAACAGGTTTGTGTGCCTAATTTGAACCCCTTTGAAGTCAATGGGAGCCGAATGTTAAAAATACATTTCTGGACATTTCCTGACCTAATAGGCAAGAGAATGTCAAACAAATGAGATGGGGGTTGGGCACTGACCTTGGAGACATGTATCAAAGCAATTTTTTTAATGCCATTAGTTGCAGAACTGGGCACTGCCCTTAGGGACATACAGCAAAGAAAAAACATCTAAAAATTCAATTTGGTTGGGAAGAGCTTTAATAAAACGCTTATTTAAACATTACATATGCAAACCCCCCATTAAACATCATGTCTGGGGTTGTGTTGCCACAAAATCCTTTTAATCCAGGACACATATTAAATAAACCGGTTCTGAGGCTGATTTAATGCAGAATAAGGCACCAAAAGAGTTTAATTACCAACTTAATCAACCACAGAACCTGTGTAATTATTGTGTGTCCTGGATTAGAGGGATGATGTGGCAACTCTAGTCTGGGGGTGACCTGACCCTGCTTGTGAAGTGTTGTATCTGTACAATGTATGCAACCTACTACAGGAACACCGACATTTACAAAAAGAAAACACATTTTAATTGCAGGAAAAGATGATCATTCCCAGCAGCTTTGTTCTGTTTTCAACCACTTTGTACCCGGAGCAATTCTGACACTTCTACTAACATTTAAAAAATCATCATTTCTTTTGCTAGAAAATTACTCAAGACCCCCAAACACACACACATATATATATATATATATATATATATATATATATATATATATATATATATATATATATATATATCAAACATTTTTGGGAAAAAAACACTTTTATGAATAAAAAAAAAAACAACTCTAAAGTTAGCCTTTTTTTTTTTTTTCTGTATAAAGTGAAAGATGATGCTAGGCCGAGTAAATAGATACCTAACATTTTAAAATTGTGCACACTCCTAGGATGGGACCAAACTTTTCTACTTAAAAATCTCCATCAGCTACGCTTTAACATATTTTAGAGCTTACAAGTTTAGAGTCCCAGAGAAGGTCTAGAGCTAGAAATATTGCTTTAATTCTAATGTTTGCAGCGTTACCTCACATGTAAGGTTTGAATGTAGTTTAAGTGTACGGGTGCAACCTACGTATGCGTTTGTTTCTGTATGCGAGCACACAGGGATGGCGGGGGTTATTTTTACACTTTCCCTTTTAATTTTTACATTTTTGATCACTTTTATTTTTATTACAAGGATAGTAAACATCCTTTGTAAAAGGAATATTGCATGACAGGTCCTCTTTATGGAGAAATGTGGGGTCTATAGGACCCCATATCTCTCCTCTAGGCTGAAAAGCCTGAGATTTAAAAAAAAAAAATTAACAAAAAAAGACAGTGTTTACATCTGCTGGCGCCGGAAGTGACGTCATGGCATTGCTTCCAGCCCCTGAGAGTCATAGAGATGACGGGGCACCATGTGGTCTTTGGTCAGCTCTATGGTAAACTTCCATAACTGGCCGGTTCATTCTCTGGCTCGTCCATCGCACGGGCGAGATGGAGAAGCACCAGAAGGCGGTGGGGGGGGCGGCGTCCCCTGCCGCCACCTGTAGAAACAATCAAGCGGTGAAACAGCTGCTATGAATGTTTATATTGTGCAGGGAATTGCCTGCTGAAAAGAATAGCTGGATGATGCCTGCAGCTGCACCCATCATTCAGATATCACCACTTCAAATCCCCAACGTCATATGACGTAAACCCGGGTGAAGTAATTAAACAACTGGGGACTCCAGTCATCTATACCAGACCCTATATAAGGATGGAGATGTTAATGGGAAGCCCCACAAAAAACACAGGGGTCTCCCCCAATTTATAGCAGACCCTTCAGTTCCTGCCTCTGGGATATACATAAAGTGCCGCAGCAGCTCTGTCATTTACTAAGGAAAACTGTTGCTCAAACCAGCAAATGATATGTGATTGACCTCTGCATTGTGTTAAAGCATAATGACCCCTCCAAGGGTCTGCTGTGTATTTTAGGAGGCGTGTTTGAGTTAGAGGTGTCTGTGTGGGTTTTGTTTGTTTTTTTTGTTTTGTTTTTTTAAATAAACTGCCAATGAATGTCCTTTTGTTGGAAATTTAAACAGTATCATGTATTCTTTGTAAATTTCTTTGTAAATAGCACATCCTACAATGAGAATGGAAAAAAAAATGCCTAGGAACCCCCCACCCCAAAGAAAAAAAAAAATTTATACTTACCTAACAGTAATTTTCCTTTCCTGATGCAAGCATGACAGCATATACGTGTGGTTAGGCTCCGCCCCCTGCCCCATCACAGGACCGGTTATACTATAATACTATACTATACATAAGCCACATTGCCCCGGCACCCCCCAAGCCATCGAAGAGGGCCCCCCCTCACCTACCTTCCACCCACCAGACTGGATAAACGCTATGAGGTGCCGCGTTGCACTTAGAAGCCCAGAAAGAAAACACACAGGAACTGAATCCACCGGATGTGACGTTGGCAACCCGAAACTCGAGCGGGCGCTTAACCCGGCTGTGAATGGAGGGCTATATAGCCCCTGACTCCTCCCACATATCCAGCCTGGCCTCCAGCCAGCCTTTCAGCATAGTGCACCACTTTAGGAGCCACAGATAAACTGGAACCCCCCACTCCTGCACAGCCAGGCACACTGAATTTCACAGGCACTCCCAGGAAGATTCAGAGAACAGTCTGTGACTTTGTTTTTGTTAATTATTAAGGGTTAATAACTTGGATAGGGATGGGAGATTATGGGATGCCCACTTGAATTCAACAACAAAACTTAAGGGACATTCTTATTTTATACATGTCTCTATATACAGCTCCAACTTCTTTCTTCAACACACACTTGCTTGTTCCAGCTATGTCACTCTATGATGATCTGACAGCCTCCAGTCAAATGTAACCACAGCCACTTACAGGCAGGGACTCGCAGCCCCTATGAGTGTAGAACAGTGGAGTGACACAGCTTATACTTTCACATCAATTCCTTTCTGTGGCCACTGATCCCAGCACCACCGCTTCAGGTACTGCCAACCCACCTGGCTGCATCTGCCTCTTTCATTAGCCCTCCAGGCTAACTTCTCCACAGCAGCCTACCAAACTGACTCTCACCAGCCCACCCAGCTGACTCTCAAGAGATCTCCTAGGAAAAGGTTGAAGACTTAAGCACAGCACAGTATTCAGGCAGAACTGTCTAGATGTGGCAGTCTTCCCTCTTATTAGCCCCCAGTAGTGGTGACCTACTCACTCTCTCCTCTTTCCTGATCCCGTGTCTCCAGGAAGGGCTTCCTCAGAGTGTTATGGCAAGATACTTCCAGCACCTGAGCCCCAGCCCAAGGTCACCCCTCCACACTAGGGAGTACCCCTCAGGGCCTCCGACAGCCTTCACAGCACTATATCTTTCACCCGACTCTCCTGCTGGCATGGCCATTGTCTATTTAGGAGGTTGATGTTAAGTGAAGATTGTTTACCCCTAGAAGCAGTGTATGCTTCATGTACTAAAGGTGTGGGATATCATTTTTCATTTAACTTTTGTTTCAGGAGGTGACCTTGTGACAAGTATTTGTTATGTGTACAATTATGTTTAAGTCAATGAAATTAACCTTTTGGGTTGTTGGCTGTCCACATAGAATGGTAGTAGCTATGGAATTGTAGAAAATAATTGTCTGTGGTTGTTTTAACAATTGTTTGCATATATAGTCTGCTTCGCATGGCACAATTTTAAATCCAAAAAGGTCAGATTGGATCGCATACAGATGTAAATGAGAGGCCTAGGGTGTTTGGAGTTCCAATATGTAACAGATTTCTCTACCAAGAATCGCAGGCCATCTCAAATGAAGATATCATCAATAGAACAAATTAAAAAAAAGACTATATTTCTTGAATAGGGGTTGTTGTTCCAGATAGACTGGTGTTCCTATAGTTCCATGGTCAAATTTGCATAGCTAGGGGCAAAATTTGCCCCCATAGCTGTGCCCTGTATTTGTAAAAAATAGTCACCTTATAAGGAAAAATAGTTGTGTGTAAAAACACACAAAAAGATAAGTGGCATCCATTACAAATTGGGCTTGTCTGTGATTTGAGTGAGTCTTGGATGAGAAAGTATTGCTCTGCTCTACGTCTGAACTCATGGGTGATTGAGGTATATAGGGAATTAACATCAAGGGATACCCACAGATATGGTGGTTCCCAGGTATGTTTTCAAGATGTCTACAAGGTGGATACCATCATATGTGTTTGTGTGTGTTCTATATTAGGGATGAGCTTCGAGTTCGAGTCGAACTCATGTTCGACTCGAACATTGGCTGTTCGCAAGTTCACCGAACAGCGAACAATTTGGGGTGTTCGCGGCAAATTCGAATGCCGCGGAACACCCTTTAAAAGTCTATGGGAGAAATCAAAAGTGCTAATTTTAAAGGCTAATATGCAAGTTATTGTCATAAAAAGTGTTTGGGGACCTGGGTCCTGCCCCAGGGGACATGGATCAATGCAAAAAAAAGTTTTAAAAACGGCCGTTTTTTCAGGAGCAGTGATTTTAATAATACTTAAAGTCAATCAATAAAAGTGTAATATCCCTTTAAATTTCGTACCTGGGGGGTGTCTATAGTGTGCCTGTAAAGGGGCGCATGTTTCCTGTGTTTAGAACAGTCTGACAGCAAAATGACATTTTGAAGGAAAAAACTCATTTAAAACTACCCGCGGCTATTGCATTGCCGACAATACACATAGAAGTTCATTGATAAAAACGGCATGGGAATTCCCCAAAGGGGAACCCCGAACCAAAATTTAAAAAAAAAAATGACGTGGGGGTCCCCCTAAATTCCATACCAGGCCCTTCAGGTCTGGGATGGATATTAAGGGGAACCCCGGCCAAAATTTAAAAAAAAAAATGACGTGGGGTTCCCCCTAAATTCCATACCAGACCCTTCAGGTCTGGTATGGATTTTAAGGGGAACCCCGCGCCAAAAAAAAAAAAAAAAACGGCGTGGGGTCCCCCCAAAAATCCATACCAGACCCTTATCCGAGCACGCAACCTGGCAGGCCGCAGGAAAAGAGGGGGGGACAAGAGTGCGGCCCCCCCTCCCTCCTGAACCGTACCAGGCCACATGCCCTCAACATTGGGAGGGTGCTTTGGGGTAGCCCCCCAAAACACCTTGTCCCCATGTTGATGAGGACAAGGGCCTCATCCTCACAACCCTGGCCGGTGGTTGTGAGGGTTTGCGGGCGGGGGGCTTATCGGAATCTGGAAGCCCCCTTTAACAAGGTGACCCCCAGATCCCGGCCCCCCCCCTGTGTGAAATGGTAAGGGGGTACATAAGTACCCCTACCATTTCACGAAAAAAGTGTCAAAAATGTTAAAAATGACAAGAGACAGTTTTTGACAATTCCTTTATTTAAATGCTTCTTCTTTCTTCTATCTTGCTTCATCTTCTGGTTCTTCTGGCTCTTCTGGTTCTTCTGGTTCTTCCTCCGGCGTTCTCGTCCAGCATCTCCTCCGCGGCGTCTTCTGTCTTCTTCTCCTCGGGCCGCTCCGCACCCATGGCATGGGGGGGAGGCTCCCGCTCTTCTCTTCTTCTTTTCTTCTTTTCTTCTTTTCTTCTCTTCTTCTCTTCTTCTTCATTTTCTTCTCCGGGCCGCTCCGCAATCCATGCTGGCATGGAGGGAGGCTCCCGCTGTGTGACGGCGCTCCTCGTCTGACAGTTCTTAAATAACGGAGGGGGGCGGGGCCACCCGGTGACCCCGCCCCCCTCTGACGCACGGTGACTTGACGGGACTTCCCTGTGGCATTCCCCGTGACGTCACAGGGAAGTCCCGTCAAGTCACCGTGCGTCAGAGGGGGGCGGGGTCACCGGGTGGCCCCGCCCCCCTCCGTTATTTAAGAACTGTCAGACGAGGAGCGCCGTCACACAGCGGGAGCCTCCCTCCATGCCAGCATGGATTGCGGAGCGGCCCGGAGAAGAAAATGAAGAAGAAGAGAAGAAGAGAAGAAGAGAAGAAAAGAAGAAAAGAAGAAGAGAAGAAGAGAAGAGCGGGAGCCTCCCCCCCATGCCATGGGTGCGGAGCGGCCCGAGGAGAAGAAGACAGAAGACGCCGCGGAGGAGATGCTGGACGAGAACGCCGGAGGAAGAACCAGAAGAACCAGAAGAGCCAGAAGAACCAGAAGATGAAGCAAGATAGAAGAAAGAAGAAGCATTTAAATAAAGGAATTGTCAAAAACTGTCTCTTGTCATTTTTAACATTTTTGACACTTTTTTCGTGAAATGGTAGGGGTACTTATGTACCCCCTTACCATTTCACACAGGGGGGGGGCCGGGATCTGGGGGTCACCTTGTTAAAGGGGGCTTCCAGATTCCGATAAGCCCCCCGCCCGCAGACCCCCACAACCACCGGCCAGGGTTGTGGGGATGAGGCCCTTGTCCTCATCAACATGGGGACAAGGTGTTTTGGGGGGCTACCCCAAAGCACCCTCCCAATGTTGAGGGCATGTGGCCTGGTACGGTTCAGGAGGGAGGGGGGGCCGCACTCTCGTCCCCCCCTCTTTTCCTGCGGCCTGCCAGGTTGCGTGCTCGGATAAGGGTCTGGTATGGATTTTTGGGGGGACCCCACGCCGTTTTTTTTTTTTTTTTTGGCGCGGGGTTCCCCTTAAAATCCATACCAGACCTGAAGGGTCTGGTATGGAATTTAGGGGGAACCCCACGTCATTTTTTTTTTTAATTTTGGCCGGGGTTCCCCTTAATATCCATACCAGACCTGAAGGGCCTGGTATGGAATTTAGGGGGACCCCCACGTCATTTTTTTTTTTTTAATTTTGGTTCGGGGTTCCCCTTTGGGGAATTCCCATGCCGTTTTTATCAATGAACTTCTATGTGTATTGTCGGCAATGCAATAGCCGCGGGTAGTTTTAAATGAGTTTTTTCCTTCAAAATGTCATTTTGCTGTCAGACTGTTCTAAACACAGGAAACATGCGCCCCTTTACAGGCACACTATAGACACCCCCCAGGTACGAAATTTAAAGGGATATTACACTTTTATTGTTTGACTTTAAGCATTATTAAAATCACTGCTCCTGAAAAAACGGCCGTTTTTAAAACTTTTTTTTGCATTGATCCATGTCCCCTGGGGCAGGACCCAGGTCCCCAAACACTTTTTATGACAATAACTTGCATATAAGCCTTGAAAATTAGCACTTTTGATTATTCATGTTCGTGTCCCATAGACTTTAACGGTGTTCGCATGTTCGAACGAACTTTTTTCCTGTTCGCATGTTCTGGTGCGAACCGAACAGGGGGGTGTTCGGCTCATCCCTATTCTATATATACACACACACAGTATAACAAGTGTTGAGGGTGGAGTGCACATGCTCCAATGTAGCAGTGCTAAGCAATCAGACCCTTCCACAGGCCATATATAGAGAGAAAATCAGATGGGATTGCTGCACTTACACATTATTAGAAAAAGATATAAATTCAAATTCCATTCAGTGTTAAAAACATGATAGTTTTGGGCTATACAGATAGCGCCCTTCAGAATAAGACACATGCAATGATAGTGATCTTTACAAGCTTATCTATCTATCTATCTATCTATCTATCTATCTATCTATCTATCTATCTATCTATCTATCTATCTATCTATATATAGTTATATATAATGTGGGAAGATGTAGCTCGTGGGGATCACCTTTTCTGAAGGACAGCCAGCAAACAGGCATTTTCTAAAAAATCTGGCGGATGCCAGGTTTATTTACAAGGATGTTTGCAAAATAAAAATTAACAAAACAGTAAAGTAAATCCTTGTCGTCCAGCACTAACTAAACCGTCTCCTCTCTAGACAGTGCAGGGCTGGTCCCGTCACCCACAAAATATGCGGTAAAGCAAACCTTATAGTCCAATAGCCAGAGCTCCTCTCATTCAGGTTCCTTCCTGAGACTCAAAACCAGAGCCTTGTTGAGCTCTCTTCCTGGTTTTTTAAAGTCCACCAGGGTGTGGGCTCAAGTGGACCAGAACATCCAGACCGAAATCTAGCCTGCCACATAGGCTGGAAAAACCCGGGCCGGATTCTGATTCAATCCCTTACAACAGAACGAATGTGAGGTGAAATATAGCGATTATCCACTATATCGCCTCACATACCGTCACTATATATATATATATATATATATATATATATATATATATATATATACACACACTCTTCTCTCATATGGGATTATGGGTCATTCAGGTGCTATCGCCTTTCTCATTACATTCGATATGCACTAAAGAAGAACAAACACAAATAGTGAATGTATGTGTGCATCAATCCCATCTGATTATACATATGTATACTGATAGGTTCTGGGCCAGGAGCTGGAGAAAGTGACCCTTTCCTTGGCTGCAACAATGGAACAACACCTGGGGGGGATTTTGAAGACTTTTGTGGATTTTGGGTAGGTGGTAAATATAATGCCCTGTACACGGATCCGTCGGAAAAAATCCATGGATTTTGTTGTCGGAATGTGTGATCGTGTGTACGGGGCATATGGCATACTATAGCATTCTATTTTCAAAAAAGAGACTCCTGCCTTGTTGATGATGCCCTCACTTGGTGCATTGTTGACCAATGTTTATGCTTCCTCACTATACTGGGATAGGGTATCATATTGTAGTCAAATATAGTTGTTGGTATCCGATATTAGATTATATGTGCTTCTTCAGGGTTTGATCCCTGTCTTGTACAACAATCCCTCCACTTTTGTCACCTGGCTAGATAATGATACTGAAATGATTAGATAGACTGTTGAGAGCTAGTTTTTCTTTTGAGGTGAGATTGAAATATGCAGGAGAGTGAGTAGAAGTTTGTAGGATCTCAGAGTAGACCTCTTGGTAGAAATTTTGCATGTAAGGTCCCTTCACATGCGTAGGGTTAAAGATAGATTTAGTTCTAATTGCTGTGTGTTGTACTGGAGGAGAGGTGTGAGTAAGGCTACATACACTTAATTGTCATCTGTGTAAAGGTCCTCCAAGTGCACTAGTAGGCACGTAGAATCTCGTGAATTGTCATGTGTAATATCAGTAGTGATTAGGTCTATACCAGGATTTGGCTTCTTTGTTATCAATCTTCTTTTTATTATTTTTTTTTTTTAAAAGACAAGTAATACACATCATACCATCTTCAAAAATACATACATTAAAAATTCCTTTTACATAATAAATAATCTTAATGATACCCACTTCCTCCTGTTTCTATAGAATCATCTAACTAAATTCCTATTATTCATACATACCTCAAAACATGCATTTCCTATTGCTCATACATACATCCAAACATTCAAAAAAAAAGAAATTCCCTACCCTTCCTTTTTTTTTTCTTTTTCCTTTCCTCCCCCTTCTTCCTTCCCTCCCCCTTCTTACTTCCCTTTCATCCCATATCCTTCCCATTCCCCTCCAATTTTAAATACTCCATCAATCTATTCGAGGACTGAATATCCTGCCATTTTTGCCATATTTCTGGCATCTGACCCCCTACATACCCTTCTTCTCTTATCTGTTTTTCCATATATTCAATTTTGCTAATTTCACATATCCATTCCAACACAGTTGGTTTAATTGTTTTTTGGTTTTTTTCCAATTTTGCGCTATAATTGTTCTAGCTGCAGTTGTTTTGTGGTGAAGAATATCTATTTTGATTACCCTTATTGTATCTGATGTAAGGGAAAACAACGAGGTGCTTATATTTGGACTCCTTTCTACTCCTGACACTTTCTGATATATCTCAAATATTTTGTCCCAGAAGCTCCTCACTCCTTGACAACTGTACCATACATGATCCATAGTCCCTCTTTCTACCTCACATCTCCAACACGTTTCTGTATTAACTTTGTTAACTATATTTAAAGCTACTGGGCTCCAATACCATCTCATTGCGATCTTATAATTTATTTCTTGATATTTATTTGCTATAGATGATTTATGTATTATTTCAAAGATGTTCTCCCATTCCTCCTCTGATATAGGATTTTCTATTTCCTTTTCCCATTTCTTCATTCCTATTAATTCTCTAAGGGAACCGGAGGGGAGTAATAAGTTATATATCTTTGATCATTTTTAGTTGGTTCTTGTTCCTCTACTAATATGTTTTCAAATTTTGTTTTTGGTCTATTTATCAAAGGTATTTTTAACTCAATGAATGTCTTTAATTGATAATATTGTAACCATTTGCTTTTATATTCAGGCACCAAGTCCTGCAATTTTGGTAGTTTACCATCCACTAGGATCTGTTCCACCCTTGCGTTCTCCAAAATATTCCATTTTAAGTAATTTGTGGTTTCTAAACCTGGCAAAAATTCAGGGTTGGAGAACAAAGGTGTCATAGGACCAGTCATAGTGGAAAGTTTCCCCCTTTTTATTATAGTATCCCATATTTTTAATGTAGCATTTACAAAAATTGTTCATTCTTTTTTCTTTGGTTTTAAATGGGGTTTAATCTAAGGCAGGAACCTAACTTGTGGTCCTATTAATTCCTCTTCTAGATTTACCCATTGTTTAGTTTCCTTATAATGATGCCAATCAATAATGCTAATTAATGATGCTGCTTGTAAGTATTTTGTAAAATCTGGTAATGATAAACCTCCATTTTTTTTATTTCTAATTAAAAATTCTCTCTTTATTCGAGGGGTTTTATGAGCCCAAATAAAGTTCACTATTGCTTTTCTCAGTTCCATCATCAGTTTCTTAGGAGGGACTAGGGGAACTGTTTGAAAAATGTATAATATCTTTGGTAATATATCCATTTGTATTATGTTAATTCTTCCCCATCCATGAATATGTTATTTTATCAAATTTTTGTAATAGTTTAATTACTTTTCGGATCGCTGCATTGTAATTCAACTCCTGTAGTTGATTCAGGTCCTCATGAATAAATATTCCTAGATATTTAATTGCTTCTTAATTCCATTTAAATGGAAAATCTTTTTGCAAAAGTGTGTATGTTTTTTTCTTAATAATGATATATTTAGTACCTCTGATTCATCATAATTTAACTTTAAATTTACTCAATTCCCCAAATCTTTTAAATTATTTTATTAAGTTTGGAATTGTTATGATAGGATTCATTACATATATTAACAAATCGTCTGCATATACGGCCGACTTATATTCTATATCTTTGATCTTTATCCCATTAATATCCTTATTTTTTCTTATTGCCGTGATAAGATGTTCCATTACCAATATATATAATAAAGGGGAAAGGGGACATCCCTGTCGGGTTCCATTTGATATTTTTATATATTCTGATAATATTCAATTTACTCTTACCTTAGCTCTTGAGTTGGAGTACAATGCAAGGATCCTAATAAGCATTTTGGGACCCATTCCTATCTGGATTAGTGTTTCCTCCAAGAACCGCCATCCCACTCTGTCAAATGCTTTTTCCGCATCAATGGCCAGAAGACATAGCGGGATGGCGGTTCTCTGAACATATTCCACCAAAGTGCAAGTTTTTATTATATTATCCCTAGCCTCTCTTCCCTTCATGAACCCAGTTTGATCTAGGATTTGGCTTCTTTGATATTGTAATAACGTTACAATATCAAAACAAACAACTTAATATTTTTTTGCTAGAAAATTGCTTAAAACTCCCAAACATGATATATATATATATATATATATATATATATATATATATATATATATATATATACACACACTGTATAATGAGATCCAAAAATCTAGACAATGGAGGTCCCTTCCTATTCTGAGATTATCATGCAAATTTGGCATTTCCTGAGGGTCACAGATGGACCCCACCAGTCCCAACAATGCAGGTTGGCTGCCATAAACATGGTCATTGTGATGGAAACCGTAGTGGCAGCCACACCTGAGCCAGGTATTCTACCTCCTCTTTAACATATCAATTCACTAGCCCATGACCATTGAGGTGATCCTTTGTGTCCAGGGTGTGACAGTTCTCTCTATTTTCTGTGGATAGTCATGGTCAAATATTTTAAGCAAAACTAAAAGTCTATTTTTAGTGAATAACACAATCTCATTTGTATTTTATAATTATCCAAATGTTTAAATGGTTGCTGGTTTATATTTTTCACTACATTTTAGATTTTCAGGTTCTTCTTTTAGTGGCCATCCCCATGCAGTAGGCATTTCTGATGAACAACATGTGACATAAAGGGGAAGCTACATAGAAAGAGTATTGCTTTTATACAGTCTATTCAGGCTGGTAAAACTTTGAGGTGAGGAGAAGTAAAACAAAAAATGACAAGATATAATCACATTCTCTACATAGAATGAGTCATTGTGACTCCCTTCTTGTAAATATCAGCATTTTTATTCTACTTGAAGCAAAGCTAAACACCTTTGTTTGAAAAATAAATGCTAGCAGGTAGTTTTTAATGTCAGAAGAGACACCATATAGCTCTTGTGCTATGGAAGCTCTTTCCTTGTCTACTAGATTTTATTTTCTGAATTGTACACTGACTGCCATACAGAACAACTCAACAAGCAATCTCTGCATAGCAGGAATAGGTGCCAAAACAAAGTTACATCAAACCCAGCCGCTAAAGACTCTGGACCCAGAAGACGGAAGAAGGTGGCAATAGAGCGACTAGGTGCAGCATGGACATCATATTTTTTCTATAATGTGCTAAAATAATGTGCTTACATGACGTGCTACATTATAGCAAGAGCCATGTGGTCCCTTATGTTTAGTTTTATTTTAAACTGATCACATATAATGTATGTTTCTCCTATATAAATGTATAAAAAAAATTTTGGATTATCCAAACCATCCTTTCTCAAACTCTTCAAAATGGAGGAACCCCCGAGATTACTTTTCAAATCTCAGAGATCCCCTTCTAAAGACTATTATATCCAAAGCTCTGTGTACCTTAGTGTAATGGTTGGTGGAATAAATGATCCCTATATTTGTGGTCAGTGAGAAGAATCTTCCTTACAGATATCTAGAAAGATCAATGGTGTTGGTTGCTACTTATCATCAAAGTAGAAATTCCTTTTTGGTCAAGGAACCCTTAGTGACCTCTGGAGGAACCTTATATATACATGGAACCCTGGACATGAAAAGCTGATCTAGACTAATTCTCTTCTCGTGGAAATTAAGTTTCCAGCAGTTAAAGAAATTCATAGTTTTTGCCAATGAGTTCATTCTGTAGTGAAACTATGATTTAAGGCTTCCTAATGCCATGGCAAACTCTACTGTTGTGTTAATGGTTAGAATAGTTATGTATAAACCTTTTTTTTTTTTTTTTTTTTTTTTAATGGTTGCTTTTGAAGGCGCTAGCTAATGATTTTTGCCATCCTTGTCTCGATACTTAATTTGTCATTCACCCAGAACATCATGTCAGTATGATATTTTCTATTACTAGATATACACATAATTGTTCTAGGTCAGTGACTAACCAAGTAATGAAGACATAATCAGGATGTTTGGAGATGAATCTCTAGAAAAATGCCCAGACATGGCAGCTCCAATAGTCCAATCCTGACAGGTCCTTTTAATCTTCATAAATATATATTTATATTGATATAGCAATTTTTATTTTTTATTTTTTTCAATAAAGTCCCTTTTTAACTAAACTTATTGGTGTACAATATTATTAGAAATAAGATATAATGGCACAAAATAACCCGCAAGAACCTATACAGCCAATGTTAAATTTTTTTCTCTATAAATATCTGGTTAGTACGCCATCATGTATTAGTTACTCAAACTAGAATTAGATTAAAAAAAAAATATATAAAACCAAAAATTACCATTTTCTAGTTAATATGGTGGAAAGTTTAAATTTAAAACTCAAAAACTAAAAATTTAAAAGTTTTAAAAAAAATTCGGTTTCAGCGTGTTTAATTTTATCACCTGTTCTGTAGAAAACCTGTTTATGTGCAAATTGGCAAAAACAATGCGGGGTTATTTACACAGCATTTCCATTAGAAGTCAGCCAATGGAACTCCTTCATTCTCTGCCTTCCCCGCCCATCTCCCTTATATAAAGCGGAACTCTCCCTTCTCTGATCAGTGACTCTACATTCAGAGATTCCCGTATACTGATCTATTACAGCCTAGCTGGAGATTTGGTTGTCCGGTGTTGAACTGCAGAGGAACAGAATTTTCAGAAAAATTAACCCGACTATATCACCGCTGAATACCCATCACATTAAGGTAAGGAACTTTCTAACCAATCATTGGATATTTATTATTTATTGAACATTTTGATAGCAATTCTCCAGAGATGTATGAGGTGTATGTGAAAAAATATATAAAAAACTATATATGAATTCCTGAGAAAATGGGCAATGGGTTGAGGTTCAGGATAAGATAATATGTAATACAATGTATAGAAAAGACAGGATAGACATTGGAGGCTTGCCATGTTCACCCTGATGAAAAAGTTGTTAGTAATATGGAATATGTAATAAAAATTGAGGCTGTAATTTGTATGACGTAATACAATGGGAAACAGATGAGTTTTTGTGGCCAAGTAATGTATAATTTATATAAGGCTCCTCTTACAAGTATATTCCAATCTGTACAAAAAAAATGCCTTGAAAATGATTAAGGGTGCCTGAAAATAGAGGGATGTGGAAATTGAGTGTTTGGTTATTGTGGGTCATTCTAGGACTTTAACGTTATGGGGAGAATGATTTAAGTGTCAGTAATATCTTCTGATGGCCTTTAGCATGGCCTCTGCTGTCTTCTATTGAGTACAAAAGGTGAAGCAACCATTTCCATATTTTACATGATAGTTCTGATGAAAATTACACTTCCTATCTGGCTGAGCTCTGTGTTCATCCTCCTGAATTTCTATAATGAAACTGAAACTCTGCATAGCTGGTTGGCAACAAGAAAGCAGGGTATCTTTTGTAGGTCATCCTTATGGTATGTTTAGTCTTTTAATGACAGAATCTGCCAAAAATATGAAGGTCACCAAGCTGCTTCTGGCAGCAGATACACCACATGTTTCCTGAAGTACACTTCAAGATAAAGTGAGTCTTTTGACCCAGTTCTAGAGAGCCCCCCCCCCCATGCACACATACACAATTGAACTGGAAGCTACCGGATATATCCTGCTATTTATTTATGTATTATATGTCTTGGGTTTTCCTTTTGTTTTTGGTACTTGCTCAAGGTCCTTTAGCTGTACTAAATATATTTCTGTTGTGTTCAATCTCTATATTTAGTGTCCAACTTGTATTCCCAAATATTATACATGTAGATATGGTGGTCTACTACGCATTTTGTTTTTATAGGTTTATAACTGCAGGTAACAGTATTTATATTTGACACATTTCTAAAGTTTATTTTCAAAGGTTTTTTTTTTTGCTTATTAATGTAACAAGTTTTAATGTTTTACTCTGCAGGACACTATGGCCTCTGCTGACCATAATGTGGAAGGTCTTCTGGATAGAATGGTGTCTTTCTATGCACAAGAACTACAGCAGATCGACTTTGAAGAGTACTTCCTCATTGAGGAGGAGCTTGGAAAAGGCGGCTATGGAAATGTATTCTTGGTGAACGACAAGCAAACAGGTGAGTGAATTAATCTAGCCGCTATTTCAGTAACCTCTGTATATATGGATGTAAATTCAATCTGCAAGATACAGGCTTTTTCTATGGCCCATTACGTGAAATTATGACATCGTTATGAATAGAAAATGTTTCAAATATTAATGTTGGAAAAATTATTGGGCTGTTTCTTGGGAGGAGTTATGCAAATATCAAAATGTCTTGATGGGTACATATCTGTCTAGAAGAGTGGGCTTTCCTAGATGGATCGTATTTGTATGCAGAACACCATAGATTATGATCACATGTGATGTTAAGTCCAATGAATAAAAGGAAGGGGTTGGGAACAGTCAGACTGGGGATCATATGATGCTGGATGTCCTCTAGTCAAGAAATGAGGTGGGCTCTATCTGGAGAAGTTCTTGTACAGCTGAGTGCTGGTAAGGCAGTAGTTTAGCTTCTAATGAAGCATGATATAGTCTCAATCTGGCAGGAGCATATCTTCTTAAAATATTGAATATTTTCAAGTTAAAGATATAAAAATTACCAATTGAACATTTCTAGTTCTTGCTCTAAGTTATTTCATTTTTTCACAGGTCAAAGAATGGCAATGAAGGTTATGGATAAGGACAAAACCAGTCAGCGGTCTTTCCTCCATGAATTCAGTATTTCATATTTACTGTCTTCTCATCAAAATATCATCGGATGTTTTGCCTTCTTCTTCTCCACCATTGACTATTTTGTTTTTGCCCAGGAACTGGCACCTGTTGGAGATCTGTTCTCCATGATCTTTCCAAATGTAAGTACATTAAGTTGTAGGAATGGCCGATTCTTTATTAAATCCTTTAAAAAAAGTTAAAACTAATAATTTGAATTTCCCATCACTTTTTCTAAATGTCTTGGTGACCACTGTAATTAAGACAAAGCAAATCTCCCTTGGGGTGACACGTTCAACAATAAAATCCATCCCTAGCCTAAAATAAATAAATGAAAACCTTTATGGCCATACATGTATGCTTTTAACTGAAACTTTATTCATCCTTATAATCTCCTCTACTGTATTTAACATCTATTATGTTTTTGGATTTTTTCTAGGTGGGAATTCCAGAAGACGCAGCAAAGAGGTGTGCTGTGCAGATTTCCAGTGCTCTGGAATTTATATCTGAGAGAGGTTTTGTACACATGGACCTCAAACCAGAAAATGTTCTTGTTTTTGACCAGGACTGCCATTGTGTCAAGATCACAGACTTTGGACTCACTAAGGTCACAGAGACAGTTATCAGAGCAAGATGTGGAAGCAAATCTTACATAGCCCCAGAGATGTTTAACCTGAACATTTCAGATGGACTGGCTGTAGATGGCAGCCTTGATGTGTGGGCATTTGGTGTTGTCATCTACTGCCTAGTCACAGGAGAGTTTCCATGGCGGGTGGCCATGCTTGATGATGAATCATATAAACAGTATGTTGACTGGCAAAATGATTTCCGGGAGGTTAATCCTCCAGAAACATGGGAAAAGGTTCCTGCTGGCATACAAAGAATGTTTTTGGATCTTTTGGCAATTGATCGCGCCAAAAGAAGTAAAACTTCAGTAGTCTTAAAATACCTGGGTGAAAGCTGGAAAGAAGAAACTCCAGAGTTGACTTTAACCACTTACCAACCCGGCCAATTCTGACCCTTCACTCCTACATGTAAAAATCATCATTTTTTTTTGCTAGAAAATTACACAGAACCCCCAAACATTATATATGCTTTTTTAGCAGAGACCCTAGAAAATACAATGGCAGTCATTGCAACTTTTTATCTTGCACGGTAGCAATTTTTCAAACGCGTTTTTTTTTTGGAAATGCTTTAAAAAAAAAAAAAACAGCAAAGTTAGCCCAATTTTTTTGCATAATGTGAAAGATGAATTTGCGCCGAGTACATAGAAATCTAACATGTCATGCTTCAAAATTGCACATGCTCGTGAAATGGCGCCAAACTTCGGTACTTAAAAATCCCCATAGGCAATGCTTTAAAATTTCTAACTGCTTACATGTTTTGAGTTACAGAGGAGGTCTAGGGCTAGAATTATTGCTCTTTCTCTAACATTCGCGGCGACACCTCACATGTGTGGTTTCAACACCGTTTTCATATGTGGGCGGGACTTATGTATGCGTTCGTTTCTGCGTGCGACACTTTTTGAAAAAAAAAAAATTGATCACTTTTATTCCTATTACAAGGAGTGTAAATATCCCTTGTAATATGAATATGGCATGACAGGACCTCTTTACAGTGAGATATGGGGTCAATAAGACCCCACATCTCACCTCTAGGCTGGGAAGCCTAAAAGCAAAAGAAAAATAAAACGATCACCGATTCCCAGCCGATGCGGCACCGTTTTTTTGAATGCAGAGGCTGGGTGTGACATATTAGCTTCGCGCCCGGCCTCCGACAATCATAGAGACTCTGGCGACCATCTGGTCTGCCGGAAATCTCTATGGTGGACATCCGGCGCCGACGGATCCGTTCTCCGACTCACCAATTGCAGAGGTGAGTCGGTAGAAGCACCGCAGGGTGGCAGGAGGGGGGGACATCCCCTCTCGCTGCTCGTAAGAACGACCAAGCGGCTGACCCGCTGCTATGATCGTTCTTATGGTGTAGGGATTCGCCGGCTGAAAACGACTATCTGAATTATGTCTCTAGCTGCAGGCATCATTCAGATATACCCCCAAAAACCCAGGACGTCCTACGGTCAGCAAGTGGTTAATACAAGAGGAGGGGGGTTCCATTGAAAGGATTTCTTCAGTCCAGTCTGAGCTGACATTGGCTTCCCACCTGAACACGTCACAGAGCAGTGTATCCATCTCATCAACTATCAGCGCCTTGTCTTAGCTTCTGACCACAAACCCCTCTGGATCTCAGTCTGAGATGATTCCAGAGCCACAGAAGGACAACATGTCAGAGGCACCAATTTATGTTTGATGAGGAATATTGGTGAGTGATGGCTCGTCTAAAACATCATCACATAGGTTCAACTTTTCTCAGGTATGTGACTTTCTTGGTGAAATAATTTGATCATAACATTCTATATGTATTTTGTAGTCCACTCCAACTTTTAGGACCATGTCACACTAGCAGTTCTTCAATAAGTGTGTAGTCACTACTCTTGTCTATATCCCCACTAATATTCCTGTGTTACTAAAGACATGGAATCTTCATCCGAAGCATATAGCGAGATTACTTCTTTTTTTGGAAATAGATCCCTCTGTCCTCCTCAATTGCCCCTCTTCTGCTGTACAGATCTCCAAAGAAATGTACTATTTCATTACAAATAATGTTGTGGTGGAGTAAATCTTTCATCCAGCGATTAAACTATTGCAAACATGGCACTGGCACATTTAATACATACATACTTTGTGCTGTTTGTCCTTCCCTATCATCTCAGAAAGTTGGGAGATATGCCAATGACACATATAACTTTTGTTAGCCATTCTCAGAGTGGTGGGGCTAAGCCTTGCAGTTAAGATTATTAAAGCAAAACTAGAATCAAGTAGGTTGATATAAAAGGTCTTCTAGCTTACAATGGTAATAGCAGGACTCTTGTTGGGTATGTTCTTATCATTTTGTGATTAATTATTTTAAATGATTTACTGATTAATTTTAATATGACATTGCCAAGAAAATTTTTTACATATTTGGTGGAGTAATTCACAGGAACCTGAGTTTGTTTTTTATCAATCTAGAAGAGTAGAACTAGTAAAGGATGGTTTCTTTTTGGATGATTTAGGACTCTATTCCTTTTGTTTATTGTCTCATTAACTAAGATTAGCTATTCCAGGGCTGTTTTCTAATTTACACAAAACACCTATGTAGTCAGTGTCTGTAACCTTATAAATGTTTAGCGTTTCATATATCATTATTTACTGCAGGATAGTCAGTCATTCTATAAGGAAGAAATCTTTCAGAACTGACCATGTGCATTTTTTTATTATTAATTCTATATTCATGTTTGCTGTTCACAAATAATTTTCTTTATTTTACTCCAACAATATTTCTTTATATTTTTGAGGTGACAAGCCTGGACTATTTCCAGGGGTTGAACAAGACCCCTGCCTGGTACATGGGGGGATGTAACTTGTACATATATAAGTAGTTACTCCTCCTGTGCACTGGGTGGTGCTCTTAAATTTCTCCATACACAAAAATACCCGCTGATCCTGCCAGAAATCCAGTGAGCTCCTAAATTCCTGTTTGAACTGACAACCCTGGAGGAGTTATGCAATTAGGAAAATGTCTTGATGGGTGGATGTCAGTCTGGAGGAGTGGGTGTAATTATTATCTATATATATTTTTTAAGTACATTGAGAAGATAGTGTGTTTTTCTTTTCTCCCTTTTCTCTTCCTTTAGAGCCCTTTCATACTGACAGCGCGGCACTTTTCCGTCATTTTAGAGGTACTTTTCTGCCACTAGCGACACACTTTTAACCCCTGCTAGTGTCCGAATATAGGGTTTAAAGCACCGCTACCACGGCACTTTGCAGGGCGCTTCGGTGCACTGCCCATTGATTTCAATGGGCAGGGGCCCTTTAGGAGTGGTGTATACATTGCTCCAAAAGTGCCCCAAAGATATGCTGCTTGCAGGACTTTTTTGAACGTCCTGCCAGTGCAGCGCCCCAGTGTAAAAGAACTCGGGCTTTCGCACTGGGACTGCAGATGAGGCATTTTTCAGGCGCTTTACAGTCGCTATTTTTAGCGCTAAAGTGCCTGAAAAATGCCTCCAGTGTGAAAGGGGTCTTATTAAATCTTTTTTTTTCTAGTGAATGGTATTGTGAAAACCTCTTCTAGGTAAAAGAAAAAAAAAAAACACACCAAGGTCCTGCAAGGCCTATATGAAATATAAATTGCTTGTGAAATAAACAATTCTGTAATTCCTCCTGTACAATAATAGTGTGGAATACTGTAGATGTGAGATTCATAGGGAGGTTGAATAAGATAGAAGAGGAGGCAATATAAATTGAAATCCCAGTCTACAGTATAAGGCCAATGAACATATAGCCACTCTGCATCCAAATGACCACACACAAATTAAAAATAAATAAATAAAAAGAGTAAAGGTGGTGGGTAGTGATGAACCAACCACACCTGGGGGGTGGTTGAACAGGGTTCGGTGAACAGGTTTGTGTGCCTAATTTGAACCCCTTTGAAGTCAATGGGAGCCGAATGTTAAAAATACATTTCTGGATATTTCCTGACCTAATAGGCAAGAGAATGTCAAACAAATGAGATGGGGGGTTGGGCACTGACCTTGGAGACATGTACCAAAGCAATTTTTTTAATGCCATTAGTTGCAGAACTGGGCACTGCCCTTAGGGACATACAGCAAAGAAAAAAAAATCTAAAAATTCAATTTGGTTGGGAAGAGCTTTAATAAACGCTTATTTAAACATTACAAATGCAAACCCCCCATTAAATATCATGTCTGGGGTTGTGTTGCCACAAAATCCCTTTAATCCAGGGCACATATTAATTAAACCGGTTCTGAGGCTGATTTAATGCAGATAAGGCACCAAAAGAGTTTAATTACCACCTTAATCAACCGCAGAACCTGTGTAATTATTGTGTGTCCTGGATTAGAGGGATGATGTGGCAACCCTAGTCTGGGGGTGACCTGACCCTGCTTGTGAAGTGTTGTATCTGTACAATGTATGCAACCTACTACAGGAACACCGACATTTACAAAAAGAAAGCACGATATAATTGCAGTAAAAAATGATCGTTCCCAGCAGCTTTGTTCTGTTTTCAACCACTTTGTACCCGGGGCAATTCTGACACTTCTCCTAACATTTAAAAAATCATCATTTTTTTTACTAGAAAATTACTCAAGACCCCCAAACACACACACTTACATATATAATATATATACCGTATTTATCGGCGTATAACACGCGCCGGTGTATAACACGCACCCAAGTTAAGGAGGGAATTTTAAGGAAAAAACTTTTAGGAGTAAAGTATAAGGAAGAAAAACTTACATTAAAATGCCCATCAATGCAGCGTTATCGGTGTCCATCTGCAGCCTTGTCAGTGTCAGTGCAGCCTTGCCCCAGTGTCCATTGCAGCCTTGTCAGTGCAGCTTTGCCCCAGTGCAGCCTTGTCAGTGCAGCCATGTCAGTGCAGCCTTGTCAGTGCAGCCTTGTCAGTGCAGCCATGTCAGTGCAGCCTTGTCAGTGCAGCTTTTCTCCAGTGCAGCCTTGCCCCAGTGCAGCTTTGCCCCCATGCAGCCTTGCCCCCCCGTGCAGCCTTGCCCCCGTGCAGCTTTGTGGGATCGCCGTGATCCCTGCCGTCATACACAGCCCTGTGTAAATTTAAATATGGCGCCGAGACTGCAGGGACTCGGCGGAGCGCTGATACACATAGCCGAGAGTCCTCGGGTTTTCTCGGCGCCGCTTACAGTCCCGCCCAGTTCCGCCCTATGGGCGGGACTGTAAGCGGCGCCGAGAAAACCCGAGGACTCTCGGCTATGTGTAGCTCCGCTCCGCCGAGTCCCTGCAGTCTCGGCGCAGTATTTGAATTTCCACACGGCTGTGTTTGTCGGCGGCGATCGCGGCAATTGCAGAGATCGCTTCGATCACACACAATTGGAGGGGGGATCAGCCTATAACACGCACCTACGATTTTCCCCTGATTTTCAGGGGAAAAAAGTGCGTGTTATATGCCGATAAATACGGTATATATATATATATATATATATATATATATATATATATATATAGATAGATAGATAGATAGATAGATAGATAGATAGATAGATAGATAGATAGCAAACATTTTTGGGAAAAAAACACTTTTATGAATAAAAAAAAAAAAACAACTCTAAAGTGAAAGATAATGCTAGGCCGAGTAAATAGATACCTAACATCTTAAAATTGTGCACACTCCTGGGATGGGACCAAGCTTTTCTACTTAAAAATCTCCATCAGCTACGCTTTAACATATTTTACAGCTTACAAGTTTAGAGTCCCAAAGAAGGTCTAGAGCTAGAAATATTGCTTTAATTCTAATGTTTGCAGCGTTACCTCACATGTAAGGTTTGAATGTAGTTTAAGTGTACGGGTGCAACCAACGTATGCGTTTGTTTCTGTATGCGAGCACACAGGGATGGCGGGGGTTATTTTTACACTTTCCCTTTTAATTTTTACATTTTTGATCACTTTTATTTTTATTACAAGGATAGTAAACATCCTTTGTAAAAGGAATATTGCATGACAGGTCCTCTTTATGGAAAATGTGGGGTCTATAGGACCCCACATCTCTCCTCTAGGCTGAAAAGCCTGAGATTTAAAAAAAAAAAAAAAAAATTAACAAAAAAAGACAGTGTTTACATCTGCTGGCGCCGGAAGTGACGTCATGGCATTGCTTCCAGCCCCTGAGAGTCATAGAGATGATGGGGCACCATGTGGTCTTTGGTCAGCTCTATGGTAAACTTCCGCAACTGGCCGGTTCATTTTCTGGCTCGTCCATCGCATGGGCGAGATGGAGAAGCACCAGAAGGCGGTGTGCGGGGGGACGTCCCCTGCCGCCACCTGTAGAAACAATCAAGCGGTGAAACAGCTGCTATGAATGTTTATATTGTGCAGGGAATTGCCTGCTGAAAAGAATAGCTGGATGATGCCTGCAGCTGCACCCATCATTCAGATATCACCACTTCAAATCCCCAACGTCATATGACGTAAACCCGGGTGAAGTAATTAAACAACTGGGGATTCCAGTCATCTATACCAGACCCTATATAAGGATGGAGATGTTAATGGGAAGCCCCACAAAAAACACAGGGGGTCTCCCCCAATTTATAGCAGACCCTTCAGTTCCTGCCTCTGGGATATACATAAAGTGCCGCAGCGGCGCTGTCATTTACTAAGGAAAACTGTTGCTCAAACCAGCAAATGATATGTGATTGACCTCTGCATTGTGTTAAAACATAATAACCCCTCCAAGGGTCTGCTGTGTATTTTAGGAGGCGTGTTTGAGTTAGAGGTGTCTGTGTGGGTTTTGTTTGTTTTTTTTGTTTTGTTTTTTTAAATAAACTGCCAACGAATGTCCTTTTGTTGGAAATTTAAATGGTATCATGTATTCTTTGTAAATTTCTTTGTAAATAGCACATCCTACAATGAGAATGACAAAAAAAATGCCTAGGACCCCCCCACCCCAAAGAAAAAAAAAAAAAAAATTATACTTACCTAACAGTAATTTTCCTTTCCTGATGCAAGCATGACAGCATATACGTGTGGTTAGGCTCCGCCCCCTGCCCCATCACAGGACCAGTTATACTATAATACTATACTATATACAAGCCACATTGCCCCGGCACCCCCCAAGCCATCGAACAGGGCCCCCCTCACCTACCTTCCACCCACCAGACTGGATAAATGCTATGAGGTGCCGCATTGCACTTAGCAGCCCAGAAAGAAAACACACAGGAACTGAATCCACCGGATGTGACGTCGGCAACCCGGAACTCGAGCGGACGCTTAACCCGGCTGTGAATGGAGGGCTATATAGCCCCGGACTCCTCCCACAGATCCAGCCTGGCCTCCAGCCAGCCTTTCAGCATAGTGCACCCCCTTAGGAGCCACAGATAAACTGGAACCCCCCACTCCTGCACAGCCAGGCACACTGAATTTCACAGGCACTCCCAGGAAGATTCAGAGAACAGTCTGTGACTTTGTTTTTGTTAATTATTAAGGGTTAATAACTTGGATAGGGATGGGAGATTATGGGATGCCCACTTGAATTCAACAACAAAACTTAAGGGACATTCTTGTTTCAATAATTTTTATTGAAGATTTAAATGAAAAAGTGAACAGACATTGTCAAAAATCACATTCTGATTACATACAGTTGAGAGAATTACTTATCAATATTCATTCGTCAATTGTGGTGAGAATAATAGAACTATAACAGTTGTTGAAGGTAAGATAAAGTGTGTGAATTATTAACCCCATGTACCCCTTATGGGTTCATGCTGTAGCATGGGTGGTTGTGGTACCTTCAAACCCATGGTGTAAAGACATTTTAAACAGTAATCATTTAACAACTTAGAATATCATTAACTATTCGTACGAGAGAATGGTATTAATTCAGAAGTGTAGGTTTTATAACTTCAGGTGTAGGAATGTGTTGGAATGTATCTTGTCTAGAGTACTTATCAAGCTTGAGTATAATTATGAGAGCTATTCGTACTCGTAAGGAACTGTATGTAACATGTAGTAGAGAGAGTAGTAAGTAAGGTAGTTGGTGATAAATAATAGAGAGAAGAAAAGGGGGGATGGGTGAGGGAGGGGGCAGGAAGAGTAGTGGATGATGGTAGAGAGCATTGTCATATATAGAGTGAAGAGAACAATGTGGGTCGAGTATGTGTAAGTAGTATCAGAAAATTATCAGGTAAGTTTTTGTGCGTACCAATTTGACCAGGGGTACCATAGTTTGTGAGTTTTTCCATACGAGGGTTTTCCCTTTGAAATAATTAGTTCGTAAGCGAAGTGGGAGTACACTAGTGTTATGACTTCTGTTAATGTTGGGGATAAGTTTGTTTTCCATCTTCTAGTTATAAGTAACCTAGTGGCTAGAAGTATGTGTGTGATTACAAGTCTAAAAGGTGGTGGCAATAGTTCAGTATTCAAGTTCAGTATGGCCAGTTGTGGTGTGAGTTTGATGGGAAGGTGACAGATGTCTTGTATAATGTATTCCACCTCTTGCCAGAGGGTTTTTAATACTGGACATGACCATAGAATGTGAGATAAGGTACCTATGTGGTCACATTCTCTCCAACATTTGGATGAGGATTGTGGATGAAATTTGGCCATTCTTTGTGGCGTTAGGTACCATCGTAGGTGTATCTTATGCATTAATTCCCATAGAGAGGTGCAGCTAGTGAATTTATATGTGGATTGAATTGCCTTTTGCCATTGTTGTTCTGAGCACTGTAGATGCAATTCTTTTTCCCAGTCTGTGTATGGTTTAGATTTTAGGAATACTGTTTTTTCTTGCAGGATAGAGTATATTAGTGAGGTGCCTTTGGTAGGTGTGTTATTGGAGAAGTAGTAGTTCCACATTTTGAGTGGTATTTCACCTTCTAATCGTGGGTGAGCCGATAGGCATTGTTGAATTCTGGTACAATTAAAGAAGTCTGTGGGGGGTGCTTGGTATTGTGATTGTAATTGGGTAAAGGGTTTATGTGCTATCTTAGTCCTGAGGTCTGTGGTAAGAGGATTTTGGTCTGTTATCCATTTGGGAATAGTCAAATCAGGTGACAGTAATTGCAGGGTTTGGATAGGTATTGGAATGCTTTTGGTTGGTAATTGGGACCATTTCGCGGAGTGTAGTATTGTCCAAGCCCTAACCGAAGCTTGTATGGTTGGTGAATATAATCGAAGATTTGGGCGTTTGGTTGTGGTGCTGAATAACCAGTATTTAAGGTTGGGCCCTGGAGTCATGTTGTTTTCAATGTTTCCCCATAGTGTAGTAGTGTGCGTGCTTACCCATTCCTTCATTTGAGATAGAACAGTAGCTAGGTAATAATCTTTAATATCTACGTATCCCAGGCCACCCGCCAGTTTATGTTTAGTAGTTTTGAGATGACTACATCTAGGCTTCTTATTTTGCCAAATGTAATGGTGTAAAATTGATTGTAGAGATTTGATGTATGTGTTGGTAAGTGGAATAGGAAGAGTGCGGAATGTGTAGAGCATTCTAGGGAGTATGAGCATTTTAAAGGCTGCAAGCCTACCAGTCCAAGAAAATTCAAATTTTGAAAGTTTGGAGGTTTCTTTAATAAGCATCTGTTTCATTTCAGTGTAGTTGTTGGTAAAGAGGTTTCTGGTGCATTTGGTGAGTGTGATTCCTAAATATGATATACCTGTGTCTGCCCATGGATATGTATAGAAGTTTCGTAGAAGGTTGCTGGTTATGGCATCTAGACCTAGGTCCAGAATATATGACTTATTTTCATTTACCTTATAGTAAGAAATGGTACTAAATTTTTGTAGTACAGATTGTATCGAAGCCAGGGAGGATATAGGGTTGGTTACCATTATGATGACGTCGTCAGCAAACAGGTTGATTTTGTGTTCTAATTTACCAATTTTGAATCCTGTGATGGATTTGTTTATTCTAATATGTTCAGCCAGAGGTTCCATCATTAAGTTGAAGATTATGGGTGATAAGGGGCAGCCCTGACGAGTGCCATTAGAAATTGGAAATGGTTTAGATAGCATCTCAGAGGTATAAACCTGGGCTGAAGGTTTTGAGTATAAGGCCATTATAGCGGAAAGAATGGGACCTTGGAGGCCGAATTTGAGGAGTGTAGCTTGGAGATAGATCCAATTGACTCTATCAAACGCCTTCTCTGCATCCAGTGATAGAAGCAGAGAAGGCGTTCGCTCAGATTCTGCATGGTGGATTATATTAATGATTCTACGGGTTGCATCAAACGATTGCCTACCTTTTGTGAACCCGGATTGGTCAGGGTGGATTAGAGAGGGCATAATATTTACTAACCTGTTTGCTATGAGTTTTGCATACATTTTTGTGTCAATGTTTAGTAACGATATGGGTCTAAAGTTTTGCGGTGAGGTAGGGTCCTTGCCTGGCTTCGGCAATGTTATGATTAAGGCATTTAACATTTCTTGTGGGAGAGAAGAGGAGGAGGCAGCGTTGTTGCACATTTGGGCCAAAAAAGGGGCTAGAATTGTACGGAATTCTTTATAATACTCTCCAGTGAGACCGTCTGGTCCTGGGGATTTGTTGGATGGTAGGGCTGTGATGGTTTCTAACACTTCTATTGGGGAGAATGGAGCATTAAGTATTGTTAGTTGCTCTGAGGATACTATGGGGAGATTAATTTCCGTCAAGAAGTTTTCTATATCTTTTGAGCAAGGTTGACTAATAGTGGTGTCATTTTTTAGATTATAGAGTGTTTCGTAATAATGGCTAAACGCTTCTGCTATGGCTTGGGGGTCTATCACTTTTTGTCCCGTGAAGGGATGGTAGAGGTGAGATATCTTGCTTTTAATATGATGACCTTTGATTCTGACTGCCATGGCTTTCCCTGCCTTATTCCCAGTGGAGTAGTGGTTAGCCTTAAATCTTTTCTGGGTTTTTTCATATGTTTCTAGTAGTAAGTTTCTTAATTCTTGTCTAAGAAGTACAAGTTTTTCCCTAAGGGCAGGATCAGGGCTGATTTGGTTTTGGGTCTCTGCTGTTTTAATTTGGGAGGTGATGATGTTAAGACGCTGTGATCTCCTCCTCTTCTCTCTAGCCCCTATTTGAATAAGAATCCCTCGGATGACCGCTTTATGAGCGTTCCATAAAATAGTGTTGCTTGATGTTGATCCTTGATTCAGCTCAAAGAATTCTTCTAGGTGTTTACGGATAGTAGCTGAGTGATCAGGTGATTGAATAATTGAAGCGTTGGCTCTCCATAGCTTCGTACGTGAGGAAGTAGGCAATGACTCAAGGGTTATAGACACTGGTGCGTGGTCAGACCACGTTATCGTATCTAAAGAAGATTCGGAAATTTTTGGCAGGGTCCACTTGTCGACTAGGAAGTAGTCGATTCTGGTGTATGTGTTGTGTCGATGGGAAAAGAAGGAGTAGTCTCTCTCAGTGGGGTGGTGGCATCTCCATACATCATATAGGTCATTGTTTCGTAGGAACTGTACCATAGGTGAAGTAATTCTAGTTTTACGAGAAGAGGCATCTAGGGTATAACTTAAGGGACATTCTTATTTTATACATGTCTCTATATACAGCTCCAACTTCTTTCTTCAACACACACTTGCTTGTTCCAGCTATGTCACTCTATGATGATCTGACAGCCTCCAGTCAAATGTAATCACAGCCCCTTACAGGCAGGGACTCGCAGGCCCTATGAGTGTAGAACAGTGGAGTGACACAGCTTATACTTTCACATCAATTCCTTTCTGTGGTCACTGATCCCAGCACCACCGCTTCAGGTACTGCCAACCCACCTGGCTGCATCTGCCTCTTTCATTAGCCCTCCAGGCTAACTTCTCCACAGCAGCCTACCAAACTGACTCTCACCAGCCCACCCAGCTGACTCTCAAGAGATCTCCTAGGAAAAGGTTGAAGACTTAAGCACAGCACAGTATTCAGGCAGAACTGTCTAGATGTGGCAGTCTTCCCTCTTATTAGCCCCCAGTAGTGGTGACCTACTCACGCTCTCCTCTTTCCTGCTCCCGTGTCTCCAGGAAGGGCTTCCTCAGAGTGTTATGGCAAGATACTTCCAGCACCTGAGCCCCAGCCCAAGGTCACCCCCCCAGACTAGGGAGTACCCCTCAGGGCCTCCGACAGCCTTCACAGCACTATATCTTTCACCCGACTCTCCTGCTGGCATGGCCCATGTCTATTTAGGAGGTTGATGTTAAGTGAAGATTGTTTACCCCTAGAAGCAGTGTATGCTTCATGTACTAAAGGTGTGGGATATCATTTTTCATTTAACTTTTGTTTCACGAGGTGACCTTGTGACAAGTATTTGTTATGTGTACAATTATGTTTAAGTCAATGAAATTGACTTTTTGGGATGTTGGCTGTCCACATAGAATGGTAGTAGCTATGGAATTGTAGAAAAATAATTGTCTGTGGTTGTTTTAACAATTGTTTGCATATATAGTCTGCTTCGCATGGCACAATTTTAAATCCAAAAAGGTCAGATTGGATCGCATACAGATGTAAATGAGAGGCCTAGGGTGTTTGGAGTTCCAATATGTAACAGATTTCTCTACCAAGAATCGCAGGCCATCTCAAATGAAGATATCATCAATAGAGCAAATAAAAAAAAAAAAAGACTATATTTCTTGAATAGGGGTTGTTGTTCCAGATAGACTGGTGTTCCTATAGGTCCATGGTCAAATTTGCATAGCTAGGGGCAAAATTTGCCCCCATAGCTGTGCCCTGTATGTGTAAAAAATAGTCACCTTATAAGGAAAAATAGTTGTGTGTAAAAACACACAAAAAGATAAGTGGCATCCATTACAAAATGGGCTTGTCTGTGATTTGAGTGAGTCTTGGATGAGAAAGTATTGCTCTGCTCTACGTCTGAACTCATGGGTGATTGAGGTATATAGGGAATTAACATCAAGGGATACCCACAGATATGGTGGTTCCCAGGTATGTTTTCAAGATGTCTACAAGGTGGATACCATCATATGTGTTTGTGTGTGTTCTATATATACACACACACAGTATAACAAGTGTTGAGGGTGGAGTGCACATGCTCCAATGTAGCAGTGCTAAGCAATCAGACCCTTCCACAGGCCATATATAGAGAGAAAATCAGATGGGATTGCTGCACTTACACATTATTAGAAAAAGATATAAATTCAAATTCCATTCAGTGTTAAAAACATGATAGTTTTGGGCTATACAGATAGCGCCCTTCAGAATAAGACACATGCAATGATAGTGATCTTTACAAGCTTATCTATCTATCTATCTATCTATCTATCTATCTATCTATCTATCTATCTATCTATCTATCTATCTATCTATCTATCTATCTATCTATATATAGTTATATATAATGTGGGAAGATTTAGCTCATGGGGATCACCTTTTCTGAAGGACAGCCAGCAAACGGGCATTTTCTAAAAAATCTGGCGGATGCCAGGTTTATTTACAAGGATGTTTGCAAAATAAAAATTAACAAAACAGTAAAGTAAATCCTTGCCGTCCAGCACTAACTAAACCGTCTCCTCTCTAGACAGTGCAGGGCTGGTCCCGTCACCCACAAAATATGCGGTAAAGCAAACCTTATAGTCCAATAGCCAGAGCTCCTCTCATTCAGGTTCCTTCCTGAGACTCAAAACCAGAGCCTTGTTGAGCTCTCTTCCTTGTTTTTTAAAGTCCACCAGGGTGTGGGCTCAAGTGGACCAGAACATCCAGACCGGAATTTAGCCTGCCACATAGGCTGGAAAAACCCGGGCCGGATTCTGATTCAATCCCTTACAACAGAACGAATGTGAGGTGAAATATAGCGATTATCCACTATATCGCCTCACATACCGTCACTATTTATATATATATATATATATATATATATATATATATATATATATATATATATATACACCCTCTTCTCTCATATGGGATTATGGGTCATTCAGGTGCTATCGCCTTTCTCATTACATTCGATATGCACTAAAGAAGAATAAATACAAATAGTGAATGTATGTGTGTGTATATATATATATATATATATATTCACTATAAGGGTTTGTTCTTCTTTAGTGCATGATTGATCCCATATGAGAGAAAAGTGTGTGTGTGTATATATATACTTAAGATCATTGTATGTGTCTGATTCTGAAGAAGGACACTATCGGTAAAGCCCGAAACCGTTATGCTTTTAACACTGAATGGAATTTGAATTGATATATTTTTCTAATACATTTTAAGTGCATCAATCCCATCTGATTATACATATATATACTGATAGGTTTTGGGCCAGGAGCTGGAGGAAGTGACGCTTTCCTTGGCTGCAACAATGGGACAACACCTGGGGGGGAATTTGAAGACTTTTGTGGATTTTGGGTAGGTGGTAAATATAATGCCCTGTACACGGATCTGTTGGAAAAAATCCATGGATTTTGTTGTCGGAATGTGTGATCGTGTGTACGGGGCATATGGCATACTATAGCATTCTATTTTCAAAAAAGAGGCTCCTGCCTTGTTGATGATGCCCTCACTTGGTGCATTGTTGACCAATGTTTATGCTTCTTCACTATACTGGGATAGGGTATCATATTGTAGTCAAATATAGTTGTTGGTATCCGATATTAGATTATATGTGCTTCTTCAGGGTTTGATCCCTGTCTTGTACAACAATCCCTCCACTTTTGTCAGCTGGTTAGATAATGATACTGAAATGATTAGATAGACTGTTGAGAGCTAGTTTTTCTTTTGGAGTGAGATTGGAATATGCAGGAGAGTGAGTAGAGGTTTGTAGGATCTCAGAGTAGACCTCTTGTAGAAATTTTGCATGTAAGGTCCCTTCACATGCGTAGGGTTAAAGATAGATTTAGTTCTAATTGCTGTGTGTTGTACTGGAGGAGAGGTGTGAGTAAGGCTACATACACTTAATTGTCATCTGTGTAAAGGTCCTCCAAGTGCACTAGTAGGCACGTAGAATCTTGTGAATTGTCATGTGTAATATCAGTAGTGATTAGGTCTGTACCAGGATTTGGCTTCTTTGTTATCAATCTTCTTTTTATTATTTTTTTTTTTTAAAAAGACAAGTAATACACATCATACCATCTTCAAAAATACATACATTAAAAATTCCTTTTACATAATAAATAATCTTAATGATACCCACTTCCTCCTGTTTCTATAGAATCATCTAACTAAATTCCTATTATTCATACATACCTCAAAACATGCATTTCCTATTGCTCATACATACATCCAAACATTCAAAAAAAAAAAAAAAATTCCCTCCCCTTCCTTTTTTTTTTCTTTTTCCTTTCATCCCCCTTCTTCCTTCCCTCCCCCTTCTTACTTCCCTTTCTTCCCATTCCCCTCCAATTTTAAATACTTTATCAATCTATTCGATGACCGAAATTCCTCCCATTTTTGCCATATTTCTGGCATCTGACCCCCTACATACCCTTCTTCTCTTATCTGTTTTTCCATATATTCAATTTTGTTCATTTCACATATCCATTCCAACACAGTTGGCTTAATTGTTTTTTTTTTTTCCAATTTTGCGCTATAATTGTTCTAGCTGCAGTTGTCACGTGGTGAAGAATATCCATTTTGATTACCCTTATTGTATCTGATGTAAGGGAAAACAACGAGGTGCTCATATTTGGACTCCTTTCTACTCCTGACACTTTCTGATATATCTCAAATATTTTGTCCCAGAAGCTCCTCACTCCTTGACAACTGTACCATACATGATCCATAGTCCCTCTTTCTACCTTACATCTCCAACACGTTTCTGTATTAACTTTGTTAACTATATTTAAAGCTACTGGGCTCCAATACCATCTCGTTGCGATCTTATAATTTCTTTCTTAATATTTATTTGCTATAGATGTTTTATGTATTATTTCAAAGATGTTCTCCCATTCCTCCTCTGATATAGGATTTTCTATTTCCTTTTCCCATTTCTTCATTCCTATTAATTCTCTAAGGGAACCAGAGGGGAGTAATAAGTTATATATCTTTGATCATTTTTTAGTTGATTCTTGTTCCTCTGCTAATATTTTTTTTCAAATTTTGTTTTTGGTCTATTTAACAAAGGTATTTTTAACTCAATGAATGTGTTTAATTGATAATATTGTAACCATTTGCCCAAGTCCTGCAATTTTGGTAGTTTACCATCCACTAGGATCTGTTCCACCCTTGCGTTCTCCAAAATATTCCATTTTAAATAATTTGTGGTTTCTAAAGCTGCCGGAAATTCAGGGTTGGAGAACAAAGGTGTCATAGGACCAGTCATAGGGGAAAGTTTCCCCCTTTTTATTATAGTATCCCATATTTTTAATGTAGCATTTACAAAAATTGTTAATTCTTTTTTCTTTGGTCTTAAATGGGGTTTAATCCAAGGCAGGAACCTAAGTTGTGGTCCTATTAATTCCTCTTCTAGATTTACCTATTGTTTAGTTTCCTTATTATGATGCCAATCAATAATGCTAGTTAATGATGCCGCTTGTAAGTATTTTGTAAAATCTGGTAATAATAAACCTCCATTTTTTTTATTTCTAATTAAAATTTCTCTCTTTATTCGAGGGGTTTTATGAGCCCAAATAAAGCTCACTATTGCTTTTCTCAGTTCCATCATCAGTTTCTTAGGAGGGACTAGGGGAACTGTTTGAAAAATGTATAATATCTTTGGTAATATATCCATTTTTATTATGTTAATTCTTCCCATCCATGAATATGTTATTTTATCAAATTTTTGTAATAGTTTAATTACTTTTCGGATCACTGCATTGTAATTCAACTCCTGTAGTTGATTCAGGTTCTCAGGAATAAATATTCCTAGATATTTAATTGCTTCTTAATTCCATTTAAATGGAAAATCTTTTTGCAAAAGTGTGTATGTTTTTTTTTCTTAATAATGATATATTTAGTACCTCTGAGTCATCATAATTTAATTTTAAAGTTACTCAATTCCCCAAATCTTTTAAATTATTTTATTAAGTTTGGAATTGTTATGATAGGATTCGTTACATATATTAACAAATCGTCTGCATATACGGCTGACTTATATTCTATATCTTTGATCTTTATCCCATTAATATATTTATTTTTTCTTATTGCCATGATAAGATGTTTCATTACCAATATATATAATAAAGGGGAAAGGGGACATCCCTGTCGGGTTCCATTTGATATTTTTATATATTCTGATAATATTCAATTTACTCTTACCTTAGCTCTTGAGTTGGAGTACAATGCAAGGATCCTACTAAGCATTTTGGGACCCATTCCTATCTGGATTAGTGTTTCCTCCAAGAACCGCCATCCCACTCTGTCAAATGCTTTTTCCGCATCAACGGCCAGAAGACATATCGGGATGGCGGTTCTCTGAACATATTCCACCAATGTGCAAGTTTTTATTATATTATTCCTAGCCTCTCTTCCCTTCGTGAACCCAGTTTGATCTAGGATTTGGCTTCTTTGATATTGTAATAACGTTACAATATCAAAACAAACAACTTAATATTTTTTTGCTAGAAAATTGCTTAAAACTCCCAAACATGATATATATATATATATATACACACTGTATAATGAGATCCAAAAATCTAGACAATGTAGGTCCCTTCCTATTCTGAGATTATCATGCAAATTTGGCATTTCCTGAGGGTCACAGATGGACCCCACCAGTCCCAACAATGCAGGTTGGCTGCCATAAACATGGTCATTGTGATGGAATCCGTAGTGGCAGCCACACCTGAGCCAGGTATTCTACCTCCTCTTTAACATATCAATTCACTAGCCCATGACCATTGAGGTGATCCTTTGTGTCCAGGGTGTGACAGTTCTCTCTATTTTCTGTGGATAGTCATGGTCAAATATTTTAAGCAAAACTAAAAGTCTATTTTTAGTGAATAACACAATCTCATTTGTATTTTATAATTATCCAAATGTTTAAATGGTTGCTGGTTTATATTTTTCACTACATTTTAGATTTTCAGGTTCTTCTTTTAGTGGCCATCCCCATGCAGTAGGCATTTCTGATGAACAACATGTGACATAAAGGGGAAGCTACATAGAAAGTGTATTGCTTTTATACAGTCTATTCAGGCTGGTAAAACTTTGAGGTGAGGAGAAGTAAAACAAAAAATGACAAGATAGAATCATATTCTCTACATAGAATGAGTCATTGTGACTCCCTTCTTGTAAATATCAGCATTTTTATTCTACTTGAAGCAAAGCTAAACACCTTTGTTTGAAAAATAAATGCTAGCAGGTAGGTTTTAATGTCAGAAGAGACACCATATAGCTCTTGTGCTACGGAAGCTCTTTCCTTGTCTACTAGATTTTATTTTCTGAATTGTACACTGACTGCCATACAGAACAACTCAACAAGCAATCTCTGCATAGCAATAATAGGTGCCAAAACAAAGTTACATCAAACCCAGCCGCTAAAGACTCTGGACCCAGAAGACGGAAGAAGGTGGCAATAGAGCGACTAGGTGCAGCATGGACATCATATTTTTTCTATAATGTGCTAAAATAATGTGCTTACATGACGTGCTACATTATAGCAAGAGCCATGTGGTCCCTCATGTTTAGTTTTATTTTAAACTGATCACATATAATGTATGTTTCCCCTATATAAATGTATAAAAAAATTTTTGGATTATCCAAACCATCCTTTCTCAAACTCTTCAAAATGGAGGAACCCCTGAGATTACTTTACAAATCTCAGAGATCCCCTTCTAAAGACTATTATATCCAAAGCTCTGTGTACATTAGTGTGATGGTTGGTGGAATAAATGATCCCTATATTTGTGGTCAGTGAGAAGAATCTTCCTTACAGATATCTAGAAAGATCAATGGTGTTGGTTGCTACTTATCATCAAAGTAGGAATTCCTTTTTGGTCAAGGAACCCTTAGCGACCTCTGGAGGAACCTTATATATACATGGAACCCTGGACATGAAAAGCTGATCTAGACTAATTCTCTTCTCGTGGGAATTAAGTTTCCAGCAGTTAAAGAAATTCATAGTTTTTGCCAATGAGTTCATTCTGTAGTGAAACTATGATTTAAGGCTTCCTAATGCCATGGCAAACTCTACTGTTGTGTTAATGGTTAGAATAGTTATGTATAAACCTTTTTTTTTTTTTTTTTTTTTAATGGGTATTCAGAAGCAGCAGCATTTTTAAAAGGTTGTTGCTTTAGAAGGCGCTAGCTAACGATTTTTGCCATCCTTGTCTCGATACTTAATTTGTCATTCACCCAGAACATTATGTCAGTATGATATTTTCTATTACTAGATATACACATAATTGTTCGAGGTCGGTGACTAACCAAGTAATGAAGACATAATCAGGGTGTTTGGAGATGAATCCCTAGAAAAATGCCCAGACATGGCAGTTCCAATAGTCCAATCCTGACAGGTCCTTTTAATCTTCATAAATATATTTTTATATTGATATAGCAATTTTTATTTTTTATTTTTTTCAATAAAGTCCCTTTTTAACTAAACTTATTGGTGTACAATATTATTAGAAATAAGACATAATGGTACAAAATAACCCGCAAGAACCTATACAGCCAATGTTACATTTTTTTCTCTATAAATATCTGGTTAGTACGCCATCATGTATTAGTTACTCAAACTAGAATTAGATAAAAAAAAAATATATAAAACCAAAAATTACCATTTTCTAGTTAATATGGTGGAAAGTTTAAATTTAAAACTCAAAAACTAAAAATTTAAAAGTTTAAAAAATGTTATCACCTGTTCTGTAGAAAACCTGTTTATATGCAAATTGGCAAAAACAATGCGGGGTTATTTACACAGCATTTCCATTAGAAGTCAGCCAATGGAACTCCTTCATTCTCTGCCTTGCCCGCCCATCTCCCTTATATAAAGCGGAATTCTCCCTTCTCTGATCAGTGACTCTACATTCAGAGATTCCCGTATACTGATCTATTACAGCCTAGCTGGAGATTTGGTTGTCCGGTGTTGAACTGCAGAGGAACAGAATTTTCAGAAAAATTAACCCGACTATATCACCGCTGAATACCCATAACATTAAGGTAAGGAACTTTCTAACCAATCATTGGATATTTATTATTTATTGAACATTTTGATAGCAATTCTCCAGAGATGTATGAGGTGTATGTGAAAAAATATATAAAAAACTATATATGAATTCCTGAGAAAATGGGCAATGGGTTGAGGTTCAGGATAAGATAATATGTAATACAATGTATAGAAAAGACAGGATAGACATTGGAGGCTTGCCATGATCACCCTGATGAAAAAGTTCTTAGTAATATGGAATATGTAATAAAAATTGAGGCTGTAATTTGTATGACGTAATACAATGGGAAATAGATGAGTTTTTGTGGCCAAGTAATGTATAATTTATATAAGGCTCCTCTTACAAGTATATTCCAATCTGTACAAAAAAAATGCATTGAAAATGATTAAGGGTGCCTGAAAATAGAGGGATGTGGAAATTGAGTGTTTGGTTATTGTGGGTCATTCTAGGACTTTAACGTTATGGGGAGAATGATTTAAGTGTCAGTAATATCTTCTGATGGCCTTTAGCATGGCCTCTGCTGTCTTCTATTGAGTACAAAAGGTGAAGCAACCATTTCCATATTTTACATGATAGTTCTGATGAAAATTACACTTCCTATCTGGCTGAGCTCTGTGTTCGTCCTCCTGACTTTCTATAATGAAACTGAAACTCTGCATAGTTTCAGTTTCATTATGGTCACCAAGCTGCATCTGGCAGCAGATACACCACATGTTTCCTGAAGTACACTTCAAGATAAAATGAGTCTTTTGACCCAGTTCTAGAGAGGGCCCCCCCCCCCCCCATGCACACATACACATTTGAACTGGAAGCTACTGGATATATCCTGCTATTTATTTATGTATTATATGTCTTGGGTTTTCCTTTTGTTTTTGGTACTTGCTCAAGGTCTTTTAGCTGTACTAAATATATTTCTGTTGTGTTCAATCTCTATATTTAGTGTCCAACTTGTATTCCCACATATTATACATGTAGATATGGTGGTCTACTACGCATTTTGTTTTTATAGGTTTATAACTGCAGGTAACAGTATTTGTATTTGACACATTTCTAAAGTTTCTTTTCAAAGGCTTTTTCTTTGCTTATTAATGTAACAAGTTTTAATGTTTTACTCTGCAGGACACTATGGCCTCTGCTGACCATAATGTGGAAGGTCTTCTGGATAGAATGGTGTCTTTCTATGCTCAAGAACTACAGCAGATCGACTTTGAAGAGTACTTCCTCATTGAGGAGGAGCTTGGAAAAGGCGGCTATGGAAATGTATTCTTGGTGAACGACAAGCAAACAGGTGAGTGAAATAATCTAGCCGCTATTTCAGTAACCTCTGTATATATGGATGTAAATTCAATCTGCAAGATACAGGCTTTTTCCAGAGGTCACTAGCTGTAGACTTTGTTTAAAATAAAAGGAGCAATAAAGTATATTCACTGTGCAACACTCGTAATAAAGAATAGCAGGTAAATGCAGTGAGCAAATATGGCCCATTACGTGAAATTATTACATCGTTATGAATAGAAAATGTTTCAAATATTAATGTTGGAAAAATTATTTAGAGACTAAATTATTGGGCTGTTTCTTGGGAGGAGTTATATATTATAAATATCAAAATGTCTTGATGGGTACATATCTGTCTGGAAGAGTGGGCTTTCCTAGATGGACCGTATTTGTATGCAGAACACCATAGATTATGATCACATGTGATGTTAAGTCCAATGAATAAAAGGAAGGGGTTGGGAAGAGTCAGACTGGGGATCATATGATGCTGGATGTCCTCTAGTCAAGAAATGAGGTGGGCTCTATCTGGAGAAGTTCTTGTACAGCTGAGTGCTGGTAAGGCTGTAGTTTAGCTTCTAATGAAGCATGATATAGTCTCAATCTGGTAGGAGCATATCTTCTTAAAATATTGAATATTTTCAAGTTAAAGATATAAAAATTACCAATTGAACATTTCTAGTTCTTGATCTAAGTTATTTCATTTTTTCACAGATCAAAGAATGGCAATGAAGGTTATGGATAAGGACAAAACCAGTCAGCGGTCTTTCCTCCATGAATTCAGTATTTCATATTTACTGTCTTCTCATCAAAATATCATCGGATGTTTTGGCTTCTTCTTCTCCACCATTGACTATTTTGTTTTTGCCCAGGAACTGGCACCCGTTGGAGATCTGTTCTCCATGATCTTTCCAAATGTAAGTACATTAAGTTGTAGGAATGGCCGATTCTTTATTAAATCCTTTAAAAAAAAAGTTAAAACTAATAATTTGAATTTCCCATCACTTTTTCTAAATGTCTTGGTGACCACTGTAATTAAGACAAAGCAAATCTCCCTGGGGGTGACACGTTCAACAATAGAATCCATCCCTAGCCTAAAATAAATAAATGAAAACCTTTATGGCCATACATGTATGCTTTTAACTGAAACTTTATTCATCCTTATAATCTCCCCTACTGTATTTAACATCTATTATGTTTTTGGATTTTTTCTAGGTGGGAATTCCAGAAGACGCAGCAAAGAGGTGTGCTGTGCAGATTTCCAGTGCTCTGGAATTTATATCTGAGAGAGGTTTTGTACACATGGACCTCAAACCAGAAAATGTTCTTGTTTTTGACCAGGACTGCCATTGTGTCAAGATTACGGACTTTGGACTCACTAAGGTCACAGAGACAGTTATTAGAGCAAGATGTGGAAGCAAATCTTACATGGCCCCAGAGATGTTTAACCTGAACATTTCAGATGGACTGGCTGTAGATGGCAGCCTTGATGTGTGGGCATTTGGTGTTGTCATTTACTGCCTAGTCACAGGAGAGTTTCCATGGCGGGTGGCCATGCTTGATGATGAATCATATAAACAGTATGTTGACTGGCAAAATGATTTCCGGGAGGTTAATCCTCCAGAAACATGGGAAAAGGTTCCTGCTGGCATACAAAGAATGTTTTTGGATCTTTTGGCAATTGATCGCGCCAAAAGAAGTAAAACTTCAGTAGTCTTAAAATACATGGGTGAAAGATGGAAAGAAGAAACTCCAGAGTTGACTTTAACCACTTACCAACCCGGCCAATTCTGACCCTTCACTCCTACATGTAAAGATCATCATTTTTTTTTGCTAGAAAATTACACAGAACCCCCAAACATTATATATGTTTTTTAGCAGAGACCCTAGAAAATACAATGGCAGTCACTGCAACTTTTTATCTTGCACGGTAGCAATTTTTCAAACGCTTTTTTTTTTTTTAGAAATGCTTTAAAAAAAAAAAACAGTAAAGTTAGCCCAATTTTTTTGCATAATGTGAATGATGAATTTGCGCCGAGTAAATAGAAATCTAACATGTCATGCTTCAAAATTGCACACGCTCGTGAAATGGCGCCAAACTTCGGTACTTAAAAATCCCCATAGGCAATGCTTTAAAATTTCTAACTGCTTACATGTTTTGAGTTACAGAGGAGGTCTAGGGCTAGAATTATTGCTCTTTCTCTAACATTCGCGGCGACACCTCACATGTGTGGTTTCAACACCGTTTTCATATGTGGGCGGGACTTATGTATGCGCTCGTTTCTGCGTGCGACACTTTTTGAAAAAAAAAAAAATGGATCACTTTTATTCCTATTACAAGGAGTGTAAATATCCCTTGTAATATGAATATGGCATGACAGGACCTCTTTACAGTGAGATATGGGGTCAATAAGACCCCACAGCTCACCTCTAGGCTGGGAAGCCTAAAAGCAAAAGAAAAATAAAACGATCACCGATTCCCAGCCGAAGCGGCGCCGTTTTTTTGAATGCAGAGGCTGGGCATGACATTATAGCATCGCGCCCAGCCTCCGACAATCATAGAGACTCTGGAGACCATCTGGTCTGCCGGAAATCTCTATGGAGGACATCCGGCACCGGCGGATCCGTTCTCCAACTCACCGATTGCAGAGGTGAGTCGGTAGAAGCACCGCAGGGTGGATGGAGGGGGGGACATCCCCTCTCGCTGCTCGTAAGAACGACCAAGCGGCTGACCCGCTGCTATGATCGTTCTTATGGTGTAGGGAATCGCCGGCTGAAAACGACTATCTGAATGATGTCTCTAGCTGCAGGCATCATTCAGATATACCCCCCACAATCCCAGGACGACCTACGGTCAGCAAGTGGTTAATACAAGAGGAGGGGGTTCCATTGAAAGGATTTCTTCAGTCCAGTCTGAGCTGACATTGGCTTCCCACCTGAACACGTCACAGAGCAGTGTATCCATCTCATCAACTATCAGCGCCTTGTCTTAGCTTCTGACCACAAACCCCTCTGGATCTCAGTCTGAGGTGATTCCAGAGCCACAGAAGGACAACATGTCAGAGGCACCAATTTATGTTTGATGAGGAATATTGGTGAGTGATGGTTCGTCTAAAACATCATCACATAGGTTCAACTTTTCTCAGGTATGTGACTTTCTTGGTGAAATAATTTGATCATAACATTCTATATGTATTTTGTAGTCCACTCCAACTTTTAGGACCATGTCACACTAGCAGTTCTTCAATAAGTGTGTAGTCACTACTCTTGTCTATATCCCCACTAATATTCCTGTGTTACTAAAGACATGGAATCTTCATCCGAAGAATATAGCGAGATTACTTCTTTTTTTGGAAATAGATCCCTCTGTCCTCCTCAATTGTCCCTCTTCTGCTGTACAGATCTCCAAAGAAATGTACTATTTCACTACCAATAATGTTGTGGCGGAGTAAATCTTTCATCCAGCGATTAAACTATTGCAAACATGGCACTGGCACATTTTATACATACATACTTTGTGCTATTTGTCCTTCCCTTTCATCTCAGAAAGTTGGGAGATATGCCAATGACACATATAATTTTTGTTAGCCATTCTCAGAGTGGTGGGGCTAAGCCTTGCAGTTAAGATTATTAAAGCAAAACTAGAATCAAGTAGGTTGATATAAAAGGTCTTCTAGCTTACAATGGTAATAGCAGGACTCTTGTTGGGTATGTTCTTATCATTTTGTGATTAATTATTTTAAATGATTTACTGATTAATTTTAATATGACATTGCCAAGAACATTTTTTACATATTTGGTGGAGTAATTCATAGGAACTTGAGTTTGTTTTTTAGCAATCTAGAAGAGTAGATCTAGTAAAGGATGGTTTCTTTTTGGATGATTTAGGTCTCTATTCCTTTTGTTTATTGTCTCATTAACTAAGATTAGCTATTCCAGGGCTGTTTTCTAATTTACACAAAACACCTATGTAGTCAGTGTCTGTAACCTTATAAATGTTAAACATTTCATATATCATTGTTTACTGCTTTATAGTCAGTCATTCTATAAGGAAGAAATCTTTCAGAACTGACCATGTGCATTTTTTTATTATTAATTCTATATTCATGTTTGCTGTTCACAAATAATTTTCTTTATTTTACTCCAACAATATTTCTTTATATATTTTTAGGTGACAAGTCTGGACTATTTCCAGGGGTTGAACAAGACCCCTGCCTGGTACAATGGGGGGATGTAACTTGTACATATATAAGTAGTTACTCCTCCTGTGCACTGGGTGGGGCTCTTGAATTTCTCCATACACAAAAATACCCGCTGATCCTGCCAGAAATCCAGTGAGCTCCTAAATTCCTGTTTGAACTGACAACCCTGGAGGAGTTATGCAATTAGGAAAATGTCTTGATGGGTGGATGTCAGTCTGGAGGAGTGGGGGTAATTAAATACAGTATATTTTTTTAAGTACATTGAGAAGGTATTGTGTTTTTCTTTTCTCCCTTTTCTCTTCCTTTAGAGCCCTTTCATACTGACAGCGCGGCTCTTTTCCGTCATTTTAGAGGTACTTTTCTGCCACTAGCGGCACGCTTTTAACCCCTGCTAGTGTCCGAATATAGGTTTTAAAGCACCGCTACCACGGCACTTTGCAGGGCGCTTCGGCGCGCTGCCCATTGATTTCAATGGGCTGGGGCCCTTTAGGAGTGGTGTATACATTGCTCCTAAAGTGCCCCAAAGATATGCTGCTTGCAGGACTTTTTTGAACGTCCTGCCAGTGCAGCGCCCCAGTGTAAAAGAACTCGGGCTTTCGCACTGGGACTGCAGGTGAGGCATTTTTCAGGCGCTTTACATTCGCTATTTTTAGCGCTAAAGTGCCTGAAAAACGCCTCCAGTGTGAAAGGGGTCTTATTAAATCTTTTTTTTTCTAGTGAATGTTATTGTGAAAACCTCTTCTAGGTAAAAGAAAAAAAAAAAAAAAAACACACCAAGGTCCTGCAAGGCCTATATGAAATATAAATTGCTTGTGAAATAAACAATTCTGTAATTCCTCCTGTACAATAATAGTGTGGGTTACTGTAGATGTGAGATTCATAGGGAGGTTGAATAAGATAGAAGAGGAGGCAATATAAATTGAAATCCCAGTCTACAGTATAAGGCCAATGAACATATAGCCACTCTGCATCCAAATGACCACACACAAATTAAAAATAAATAAATAAAAAGAGTAAAGGTGGTGGGTAGTGATGAACCAACCACATCTGGGGGGTGGTTGAAAAGGGTTCGGTGAACAGGTTTGTGTGCCTAATTTGAACCCCTTTGAAGTCAATGGGAGCCGAATGTTAAAAATACATTTCTGGACATTTCCTGACCTAATAGGGAAGAGAATGTCAAACAAATGAGATGGGGGTTGGGCACTAACCTTGGAGACATGTATCAAAGCAATTTTTTTAATGCCATTAGTTGCAGAACTGGGCACTGCCCTTAGGGACATACAGCAAAGAAAAAACATCTAAAAATTCAATTTTGTTGGGAAGAGCTTTAATAAACGCTTATTTAAACATTACATATGCAAACCCCCCATTAAACATCATGTCTGGGGTTGTGTTGCCACAAAATCCTTTTAATCCAGGACACATATTAATTAAACCGGTTCTGAGGCTGATTTAATGCAGATAAGGCACCAAAAGAGTTTAATTACCAACTTAATCAACCACAGAACCTGTGTAATTAATGTGTGTCCTGGATTAAAGGGATGATGTGGCAACCCTAGTCTGGGGGTGACCTGACCCTGCTTGTGAAGTGTTGTATCTGTACAATTTATGCAACCTACTACAGGAACACGACATTTACAAAAAGAAAGCACGTTTTAATTGCAGGAAAAGATGATCATTCCCAACAGAAAATGATGTGAAAAAAGCTTACAGTAATCATGATTGACCCAGCGAGTTCTCAGCGTGACACTCCAAAAACTTCCCCATCCAGTCAGTAAACGGTCTTTTATCGTGCAGAGGAGCCCCCAGATATTAAGATCCAAGGAGAGACGCCAAATTGCCCCAAGCAAAAAGAAAACGCTAGGGGAAAAAAGGGGATGTGGAATCTGAAAAAATATATATAAAAAAATATATATATCATCTGTAAGGGAGATATAGCATCTGTGGATCCAAAAAAAAAAAAAAAAGGGCAAACATCAAAACCAACCTTGTATGGAAGATACGGGTTTGTGTGCCGTCAAATACGAAAAGATTATTTTCAGTATGCAATAAAGAAGGAAAATTTTCCTTCCTAGAAAAAGGGAACAAGAATGAAAATGAAAAAATGCAAACATAAAAATAAAGTGTAAAAAATAAATGTAAATGTAAAAAATAACATTATCTGGGGAGTGAGATACTTTTCTTTTTATGGGGTCATTTCTATATGGCTGTTTTTTGGCCATGAATGCATGGCCAATAGGTGTGTGTTTTTCATTCACTGCATATAATTACTTAAATTATTGAAAAGTGGAACTTCCCCCCTTTTTTTTTTTTTTTGGGGGGCAAACCCCGCTACTTCATTGTACCCTCAGGCCTTAGTGCCTGCACACTGTCTTCTTATTTTCATGTATTTTTATTTGTTATTTTTTACATTTACATTTATTTTTTACACTTTATTTTTATGTTTGCATTTTTTCATTTTCATTCTTGTTCCCTTTTTCTAGGAAGGAAAATTTTCCTTCTTTATTGCATACTGAAAATAATCTTTTTGTATTTGACGGCACACAAACCCGTATCTTCCATACAAGGTTGGTTTTGATGTTTGCCCTTTCCCCTTTTTTTTTTTTTTTTGATCCACAGATGCTATATCTCCCTTACAGATGATATATATGTTTTTTTTATATATATTTTTTCAGATTCCACATCCCCTTTTTTCCCCTAGCGTTTTCTTTTTGCTTGGGGAAATTTGGCGTCTCTCCTTGGATCTTAATATCTGGGGGCTCCTCTGCACGATAAAAAACCGTTTACTGACTGGATGGGGAAGTTTTTGGAGTGTCACGCTGAGAACTCGCTGGGTCAATCATGATTACTGTAAGCTTTTTTCACATCATTTTCTGTTGGTATTTTAAATATATATGCATGTATACTTATGTTACTTTTGTGCCTTTCAGATAATGGCAAAAATGTATCCCTGAAGAAGAAATTTAATCATTTTGAAACGCGTCGGATTATATGATTTTTTGCCACTTCTGTAGTATATCACATTTTTTTCTCTTCAAATGTATATGTTCATATGTTTAATTATTTTTTAATTATTCTTGTATAAATTAAATTTATTTAATTTTTAAATACTTTTACTTTTTGTTGACTTAAAAATCCCAATCACTTGAGGTTCCTATTTCATATTGTTCAGGGATGATGGCAACCTTTTCACACTAATCCTTGAGAAGTCTACACCTTTTCTATATTCTAGGGGTGGAGAATACACCCATATCCTCATTTTTTTAGACTTTCTCTTTTAGTTGTGAACCCCGTACTTAGACTACTTTACACTGATTTGTTGTGAAATTCCAGGGATGGCCCTTTATTAAGGGAGTTACCTCCATTTTCTGTTTTTTCCTGTTTGGTCCTTAGTTGTTTTTTTGACCAAATGTTATAACTGTTTATCTTTCACTGCTTTTCCTTGTGGCCATTCAGGATGGGTGACCTTTTGGGTGAGAATTGGGAGGACCTCATGTCTACCATTAAGAGTAATTACCAATTAAAAGAACAATTCAAAACTGACTTGACCTCACTTTTCCACAGTCTTACCAAAGCATTGGAAAAGAAATGTGCTCTACATTGGCACATACAATCCCTAGATCGGTACATTCAAGAAAACATTAACCCAATAGGTTTAAGAATTCAAATCTTCCCTATTGTAGACCATATTTCTGATAATTTGAAGAAAAATTGGGAATCCAAACTCAATGACTGTTCTAGAAATCTTATGATGTTATTGCAGGATGAATATAGATTACAATTGAACAATCTTTATGCTGAAATTGATGCTCTTTATATTCGCTTGACTCCCCTGAAAACACACGAGGACTATTCAACCCTCGAAGAAAAATTGAGGGAACACCTCAAAACCTCCAGCAAAGCTATTCTCCAAAAAAAAGATAAAAAATTCTGGAGGGATAAAAATGCGTTCAGGGAGAATAGAGCATATAGATGGCACCAAAATAAAGATTTCAGGAACAAAACTACCAAAAAATCCTCCAAAAATAAGGGGGAGAAAAGTGACTATAGTTCAGATACTAACTCTAATGCCTCTTCCTCAGCCTCTTCCCTTACAGATCGTTTTGTAAGGAAATGAAAGGGTCCTTTTGCTAAAACACAAGAAATGGATGGTGAATTACAACAAATCCATAAAAAACGAATTGCAGAGACCCCACATACATCACGGGGCGGCAAAGGTGAGAGTACACCAAGACCCATGGAAGGCAGTAAGGGACTTAGTTCCGGCAAAGGCAAAGCAACTAAAACCACTAAAGATTTGGGAGCCATCCCAAAGAATCAAACTCAGCTAGATACTTTTTTAGACAAAATGACCTTAACACAGGCCCTAGCTACACACAAGGAGCAGGATTCGACACCGACTCCAACTGTATAGATGAAAGGCTGAACATTATTAACCTATCTTCACACATATTGACTGAGGCTGAGAAGGAGGTTCTTTCTCTGGGACTCTCTTTTTGTCCCAGTAGAAGTCTTGACAACTTTGAGGTAGTTAAAGATATTTTCCTGTTTGCAAGAAAACTACTTTTCAAAAGTATGTATACTAAAACCAAGAAAGGTGAAGAAACAATTGCACCAAATCTTAAAGCAGCGGATTTCAGGGCCCTTCGGGACCTAAACCTACTGCTACAGGAGAATGAGGGAATTGAGTCGAGTTGGCTAGACGCCTGGGAAAGTGACGATAGTGAAGAGGAAAAAACAGATGATTCAAAACACCACAAACAATTTAAGAGGAAATCACATAGATTTCCAGCACTTAGTCAGAATCCAGCCTTGGCATTATTTGTCAAACAAACTGCCAAGGAAATTGAATCGTTAAATAAAGACAAATCTATCAGAAACTTGACCCCTGAGCAACAAAGTGCTTTACACTCTCTTAAAAGCAATCTAGATATAACCATTAAGGGATCTGATAAGGGCGGCAACATTGTGTTGATGGATAATTCCAAATACGAGGAGATGTGTTTAAAGATCCTCAATAATCGAAAGTGCTATAAAAAAATTTCAGCATCCATGGTTGATGGATTCAATCAGGAATTCTACTGACTAGTGGATGAAGCTTTTGTAATGGGAGCCATCACGGGTGAGCTATTGGAATTTATACGTACTAAACACCCTCGCACCCCTACTATGTACGCACTTCCCAAGGTGCATAAAGACTTACATAATCCCCCGGGCCGCCCTATCATATCCGGCAATGGTAGTATATCAGAAGGCATTAGTCAAGTCATTGACCAACACCTCAGACCCCATGTTTTAGAATTGGCATCCTATACTAAGGATACCATACATTTACTACAGGTATTGGAGGACCTTGTGATTCCAGAGTCATCCATTCTAGTGACCATAGATGTCGAGTCACTATATAATAGTATACCACATGACTTGGGGGTAGCTGTGGTTGGTCGCGTTCTAGGCCAAAAGGCGACGACGGAATGGAAATTCAATAAATTTATTCTTGAAATGCTTGACTTTATCCTTCGACACAATGTGTTTCTATTCAGGGGTTCCCACTACCTCCAGGTGCAGGGTGTTGCTATGGGGACGTGTTGCGCCCCCTCATATGCAAACCTGTACCTGGGGGAGTGGGAAAAGGGTTTTCTGACCAATGATGAGTTAACTATGTATACACAACATGTCATTTTATGGCAAAGATACATAGACGACATCTTCCTAATATGGAATGGCCCAGAAGATAGCTTAAAAAGCTGCCTCAAAGCAATGAATCACAATGCTATGAACCTATTCTTCACTATGTCCTATGACCATCAACAGATCAATTTTTTAGACGTTACCATCTATAAGAACAAAAATGGTCAAGTGGCCAGCAAATTGTACAGGAAGGAAACTGCCGGCAATACCCTTTTGCATGCTGACAGTTTCCACCCGGAACCTTTGAAAAAATCTATACCCTTTAGTCAGTTTTTAAGATTAAAACGCAATTGCACCACTATGGAAACTTTCCAGTGTGAGGCGGACAAACTCAGTAAAAGATTACTTACAAAGGGATACACCAAGTCCTCCTTGAAAAAAGCATTTAATCGTGTCAAAAATCAAGATAGACATGCTTTAATTTTTGGGACCAAAACTCACAAATCTGATGATACTATAAGGATTATCCTACACTACTCCAATGAGCATAGCACTATAAGAAGAATTCTCACGAAACACTGGTCAATTTTGACCGATGACCCAGTTTTGGGAAGTCTGTTAACTTCAAAACCACAGATTACCTTCCGGAAGGCAGGTTCCCTAGCTGATCTACTTACTCAAAGCGAATATAAGGGGAACCAAAGAAGGGACCCCTGTAAAACATGGGGGACTTTCCCTTGTGGCAATTGTTCTTTTTGCAATGTTATTGGGAAGAGGACCTCATTCTTACTACCCAATGGGGAGCGTTTTCAATTAAAACATTTCGCCAACTGTCAAACCCGAGGGGTTGTTTACATGGTACAATGCCAATGCGGGGCCTTTTACATTGGCAAAACCCGCCAAAAATTTAGACAGCGCGTCAGCAAACACCTGCTGAGTATGCAGATTGGCAACCTGTATCTTCCCCTCGGCAGACATGTAGCCAAAGGACATGGATACAGGATGCCATCGGTGAATTTCACGGTGGTAGATCATGTCCATGTCCCCCTGCAAGGGGGTGACTGGAACAAAACCCTCCTACAACGCGAAATGCGTTGGATTAGGCATCTGGACGCCACCACCCCGCAAGGCCTAAATGAGGCAGAAAGTTTTAGACCTTTTCTTAAAGGTTTTAGTTCTGGTAAAACAGACTGAATATAATCTTCCCTGCCTCTCATTCACTTTCATGGCTTGAACCTCTTCTCTCTTCCTCCCTCCCTCTCTTCCCTTTCCCGTCCATTCATTTCCACACTTATATAGCCTATGGATCAGCATTTGGAATGATAATGTCTATTGGGGTATTTTTCTGTTTATATATATGATTTATGATTTTCTCTTTTTTGCTTTGTACAATGATAGTTCGTGGGCTGGTTGGGAAAATCTTATGTTATGTTTTCTTTTTCCCTTTCCCGTCCATGATAATTTTCATGATTTATCCATTTATTCATTTGTATGTATTTTTTCAGCTTCAGTTCTCATGAGATGACTGTTTTCCTCGGGTGGTGCTCCAATCCCCCCCATTCGGGTCTGTGGTCATATCGTGCACCCGGCACAGGGGGGGCCCGAACGTTAGTTTGGGGGCCCCTTTTCTCCATTGCCATTTGGTGGCATCTACTCGACGCCATTCTCTGGCCTATGATGGATTTTCCTGTGTCGGGGGCTTTTTGTTCTCTTCCGGAGGATTTATCCTTTTTTTTTTTTTTTTTTTGGATTTTTCTCCTTTAATTGAGTCTCTGCTTTAACACTGGATATGGGGTAATTCTTTCCCACATGTCCAGTTACATATGGCAATTATTGAATTATTTGTTATTAGTTATTTTTATCCGAGACCATGCTGTACACCTTATTTTTGAATTTTTGATTTACAGGGGTGGGAACTGTCTTTGGACATGCCCCCTTGCATGCGCGGATCTGATGGAGGGTATCTCTGCCTCCTCCGGGATCTGCTTTGGATGTTTTTCCAGCAGTACTAGCAGTCTTTATCTTTATATGCGTCCTTTGATCATGGACGTTGGGGGTGGGCGGGGCGGAGTGCCGGCCTGTCTCTCCCCCCACGTCCGGACATGCGGGCGCTCCTTTAGTGTCAGCAATATATGTCTCTCTCAGCGTCCTTCCGGTCACTGACGCTGGGGGGGCGGGGCGGGATGCCGGCCTGTCTCTCCCCACGTTCCGGATATACGGGCGCTCGTTCGACATGTAATGTGAGCGGGGGAAGTGACGTCACCTCCGCCTTTCGGGGTGGCGTCATCTCCCCACGCTCGTTAAGTAAATTAGTAGCACGGACTTATAAGGAGAACGCCGGGAGCCCCTGAGCCGCCAGCGTCATTTCTCTGCTACTTGTTGATGAGATTGGACAATCTTTGGGTTTGTGCTTAGGCTCGAGACGGATCTTTGTCCCTCCTGGACCTCGTTTGGACTTTGCATTTACTTATGCTCATCTGTGGGAGATATGCTGTAAAACTGTGGTAAGCCCCAATCATTACTTTATTTATTTTTTGATTGAATGATAAACCTTATCTTTAACTACCTCTCCTCTCCAGATCCTTTTTCCTTATTTTGGGGACATTATCTGGGGAGTGAGATACTTTTCTTTTTATGGGGTCATTTCTATATGGCTGTTTTTTGGCCATGAATGCATGGCCAATAGGTGCGTGTTTTTCATTCACTGCATATAATTACTTAAATTATTGAAGAGTGGAACTTCCCCCCCTTTTTTTTTTTTTTGGGGCAAACCCCGCTACTTCATTGTACCCTCAGGCCTTAGTGCCTGCACACTGTCTTCTTATTTTCATGTATTTTTATTTGTTATTTTTTACATTTACATTTATTTTTTACACTTTATTTTTATGTTTGCATTTTTTCATTTTCATTCTTGTTCCCTTTTTCTAGGAAGGAAAATTTTCCTTCTTTATTGCATACTGAAAATAATCTTTTCGTATTTGACGGCACACAAACCCGTATCTTCCATACAAGGTTGGTTTTGATGTTTGCCCTTTCCCCTTTTTTTTTTTTTTTGGATCCACAGATGCTATATCTCCCTTACAGATGATATATATGTTTTTTTTATATATATTTTTTCAGATTCCACATCCCCTTTTTTCCCCTAGCGTTTTCTTTTTGCTTGGGGCAATTTGGCGTCTCTCCTTGGATCTTAATATCTGGGGGCTCCTCTGCACGATAAAAAACCGTTTACTGACTGGATGGGGAAGTTTTTGGAGTGTCACGCTGAGAACTCGCTGGGTCAATCATGATTACTGTAAGCTTTTTTCACATCATTTTCTGTTGGTATTTTAAATATATATGCATGTATACTTATGTTACTTTTGTGCCTTTCAGATAATGGCAAAAATGTATCCCTGAAGAAGAAATTTAATCATTTTGAAACGCGTCGGATTATATGATTTTTTGCCACTTCTGTAGTATATCACATTTTTTTCTCTTCAAATGTATATGTTCATATGTTTAATTATTTTTTAATTATTCTTGTATAAATTAAATTTATTTAATTTTTAAATACTTTTACTTTTTGTTGACTTAAAAATCCCAATCACTTGAGGTTCCTATTTCATATTGTTCAGGGATGATGGCAACCTTTTCACACTAATCCTTGAGAAGTCTACACCTTTTCTAAGATGATCGTTCCCAGCAGCTTTGTTCTGTTTTCAACCACTTTGTACCCGGAGCAATTCTGACACATCTCCTAACATTTAAAAAATCATCATTTTTTTTGCTAGAAAATTACTCAAGACCCCCAAACACACACACACACACACACACACACACACACACATATATATATATAGCAAACATTTTTGGGAAAAAAACACTTTTTTGTATAAAGTGAAAGATAATGCTAGGCCGAGTAGATAGATACCTAACATTTTAAAATTGTGCACACTCCTGGGATGGGACCAAACTTTTCTAATTAAAAATCTCCATCAGCTACGCTTTAACATATTTTACAGCTTACAAGTTTAGAGTCCCAGAGAAGGTCTAGAACTAGAAATATTGCTTTAATTCTAATGTTTGCAGTGTTACCTCACATGTAAGGTTTGAATGTAGTTTAAGTGTACGGGTGCAACCTACGTATGCGTTTGTTTCTGTATGCGAGCACACAGGGATGGCGGGGGTTATTTTTACACTTTCCCTTTTAATTTTTACATTTTTGATCACTTTTATTTTTATTACAAGGATAGTAAACATCCTTTGTAAAAGGAATATTGCATGACAGGTCCTCTTTATGGAGAAAAAAAAATTAACAAAAAAAGACAGTGTTTACATCTGCTGGCGCCGGAAGTGACGTCATGGCATTGCTTCCAGACCCTGAGAGTCATAGAGATGACGGGGCACCATGTGGTCTTTGGTCAGCTCTATGGTAAACTTCTGCAACTGGCCGGTTCATTCTCTGGCTCGTCCATCGCACGGGTGAGACGGAGAAGCACCAGAAGGCGGTGGGGGGGGCGTCCCCTGCCGCCACCTGTAGAAACAATCAAGCGGTGAAACAGCTGCTATGAATGTTTATATTGTGCAGGGAATTGCCTGCTGAAAAGAATAGCTGGATGATGCCTGCAGCTGCACCCATCATTCAGATATCACCACTTCAAATCCCCAACGTCATATGACGTAAACCCGGGTGAAGTAATTAAACAACTGGGGATTCCAGTCATCTATACCAGACCCTATATAAGGATGGAGATGTTAATGGGAAGCCCCACAAAAAACACAGGGGGTCTCCCCCAATTTATAGCAGACCCTTCAGTTCCTGCCTCTGGGATATACATAAAGTGCCACAGCGGCGCTGTCATTTACTAAGGAAAACTGTTGCTCAAACCAGCAAATGATATGTGATTGACCTCTGCATTGTGTTAAAGCATAATGACCCCTCCAAGGGTCTGCTGTGTATTTTAGGAGGCGTGTTTGAGTTAAAGGTGTCTGTGTGGGTTTTGTTTGTTTTTTTTGTTTTGTTTTTTTAAATAAACTGCCAATGAATGTCCTTTTGTTGGAAATTTAAATGGTATCATGTATTCTTTGTAAATGTCTTTGTAAATAGCACATCCTACAATGAGAATGAAAAATAAAAAGGCCTAGGACCCCCCCCCCCCCCCCACCCCAAAGAAAAAAAAAAAATTATACTTACCTAACAGTAATTTTCCTTTCCTGATGCAAGCATGACAGCATATACGTGTGGTTAGGCTCCGCCCCCTGCCCCATCACAGGACCGGTTATACTATAATACTATACTATATACAAGCCACATTGCCCCGGCACCCCCCAAGCCATCGAAGAGGGCCCCCCCTCACCTACCTTCCACCCACCAGACTGGATAAACACTATGAGGTGCCGCGTTGCACTTAGAAGCCCAGAAAGAAAACACACAGGAATTGAATCCACCGGATGTGACGTCGGCAACCCGGAACTCAAGCGGACGCTTAACCCGGCTGTGAATGGAGGGCTATATAGCCCCGGACTCCTCCCACAGATCCAGCCTGGCCTCCAGCCAGCCTTTCAGCATAGTGCACCCCCTTAGGAGCCACAGATAAACTGGAACCCCCCACTCCTGCACAGCCAGGCACACTGAATTTCACAGGCACTCCCAGGAAGATTCAGAGAACAGTCTGTGACTTTGTTTTTGTTAATTATTAAGGGTTAATAACTTGGATAGGGATGGGAGATTATGGGATGCCCACTTGAATTCAACAACAAAACTTAAGGGACATTCTTATTTTATACATGTCTCTATATACAGCTCCAACTTCTTTCTTCAACACACACTTGCTTGTTCCAGCTATGTCACTCTATGATGATCTGACAGCCTCCAGTCAAATGTAACCACAGCCCCTTACAGGCAGGGACTCGCAGCCCCTATGAGTGTAGAACAGTTGAGTGACACAGCTTATACTTTCACATCAATTCCTTTCTGTGGCCACTGATCCCAGCACCACCGCTTCAGGTACTGCCAACCCACCTGGCTGCATCTGCCTCTTTCATTAGCCCTCCAGGCTAACTTCTCCACAGCAGCCTACCAAACTGACTCTCACCAGCCCACCCAGCTGACTCTCAAGAGATCTCCTAGGAAAAGGTTGAAGACTTAAGCACAGCACAGTATTCAGGCAGAACTGTCTAGATGTGGCAGTCTTCCCTCTTATTAGCCCCCAGTAGTGGTGACCTACTCAAGCTCTCCTCTTTCCTGCTCCCGTGTCTCCAGGAAGGGCTTCCTCAGAGTGTTATGGCAAGATACTTCCAGCACCTGAGCCCCAGCCCAAGGTCACCCCCCCAGACTAGGGAGTACCCCTCAGGGCCTCCAACAGCCTTCACAGCACTATATCTTTCACCCGACTCTCCTGCTGGCATGGCCCATGTCTATTTAGGAGGTTGATGTTAAGTGAAGATTGTTTACCCCTAGAAGCAGTGTATGCTTCATGTACTAAAGGTGTGGGATATCATTTTTCATTTAACTTTTGTTTCAGGAGGTGACCTTGTGACAAGTATTTGTTATGTGTACAATTATGTTTAAGTCAATGAAATTGACTTTTTGGGATGTTGGCTGTCCACATAGAATGGTAGTAGCTATGGAATTGTAGAAAAATAATTGTCTGTGGTTGTTTTAACAATTGTTTGCATATATAGTCTGCTTCGCATGGCACAATTTTAAATCCAAAAAGGTCAGATTGGATCGCATACAGATGTAAATGAGAGGCCTAGGGTGTTTGGAGTTCCAACATGTAACAGATTTCTCTACCAAGAATCGCAGGCCATCTCAAATGAAGATATCATCAATAGAACAAATAAAAAAAAAAATACTATATTTCTTGAATAGGGGTTGTTGTTCCAGATAGACTGGTGTTCCTATGCCCTGTATTTGTAAAAAATAGTCACCTTATAAGGAAAAATAGTTGTGTGTAAAAACACACAAAAAGATAAGTGGCATCCATTACAAATTGGGCTTGTCTGTGATTTGAGTGAGTCTTGGATGAGAAAGTATTGCTCTGCTCTACGTCTGAACTCATGGGTGATTGAGGTATATAGGGAATTAACATCAAGGGATACCCACAGATATGGTGGTTCCCAGGTATGTTTTCAAGATGTCTACAAGGTGGATACCATCATATGTGTTTGTGTGTGTTCTATATATACACACACACAGTATAACAAGTGTTGAGGGTGGAGTGCACATGCTCCAATGTAGCAGTGCTAAGCAATCAGACCCTTCCACAGGCCATATATAGAGAGAAAATCAGATGGGATTGCTGCACTTACACATTATTAGAAAAAGATATAAATTCAAATTCCATTCAGTGTTAAAAACATGATAGTTTTGGGCTATACAGATAGCGCCCTTCAGAATAAGACACATGCAATGATAGTGATCTTTACAAGCTTATCTATCTATCTATCTATCTATCTATCTATCTATCTATCTATCTATCTATCTATCTATCTATCTATCTATCTATCTATCTATCTATCTATCTATCTATCTATCTATCTATCTATCTATCTATCTATCTATCTATCTATCTATCTATCTCTCTATCTATCTATCTATCTCTCTATCTATCTATCTATCTCTCTATCTATCTATATATATATATAGTTATATATAATGTGGGAAGATTTAGCTCGTGGGGATCACCTTTTCTGAAGGACAGCCAGCAAATGGGCATTTTCTAAAAAATCTGGCGGATGCCAGGTTTATTTACAAGGATGTTTGCAAAATAAAAATTAACAAAACAGTAAAGTAAATCCTTGCCGTCCAGCGCTAACTAAACCGTCTCCTCTCTAGACAGTGCAGGGCTGGTCCCGTCACCCACAAAATATGCGGTAAAGCAAACCTTATAGTCCAATAGCCAGAGCTCCTCTCATTCAGGTTCCTTCCTGAGACTCAAAACCAGAGCCTTGTTGAGCTCTCTTCCTTGTTTTTTAAAGTCCACCAGGGTGTGGGCTCAAGTGGACCAGAACATCCAGACCGGAATCTAGCCTGCCACATAGGCTGGAAAAAACGGATTCTGATTCAATCCCTTACAACAGAACGAATGTAAAGTGAAATATAGCGATTATCCACTATATCGCCTCACATACCGTCACTATTTTTATATATATATATATATATATATATATATATATATATATATATATATATATACACCCTCTTCTCTCATATGGGATTATGGGTCATTCAGGTGCTATCGCCTTTCTCATTACACTCGATATGCACTAAAGAAGAACAAACACAAATAGTGAATGTATGTGTGTATATATATATATATATATATATATATATATATATATATATATATATATATATTCACTATAAGGGTTTGTTCTTCTTTAGTGCATGATTGATCCCATATGAGAGAAAAGTGTGTGTGTGTGTGTATATATATACTTAAGATCATTGTATGTGTCTGATTCTGAAGAAGGACACTATCGGTAAAGCCCGAAACCGTTATGCTTTTAACACTGAATGGAATTTGAATTGATATATTTTTCTAATACATTTTAAGTGCATCAATCCCATCTGATTATACATATATATACTGATAGGTTTTGGGCCAGGAGCTGGAGGAAGTGACGCTTTCCTTGGCTGCAACAATGGGACAACACCTGGGGGGGATTTTGAAGACTTTTGTGGATTTTGGGTAGGAGGTAAATATAATGCCCTGTACACGGATCCGTTGGAAAAAATTCATGGATTTTGTTGTCGGAATGTGTGATCGTGTGTACGGGGCATATGGCATACTATAGCATTCTATTTTCAAAAAAGAGGCTCCTGCCTTGTTGATGATGCCCTCACTTGGTGCATTGTTGACCAATGTTTATGCTTCTTCACTATACTGGGATAGGGCATCATATTGCAGTCAAATATAGTTGTTGGTATCTGATATTAGATTATATGTGCTTCTTCAGGGTTTGATCCCTGTCTTGTACAACAATCCCTCCACTTTTGTCAGCTGGTTAGATAATGATACTGAAATGATTAGATAGACTGTTGAGAGCTAGTTTTTCTTTTGGGGTGAGATTGGAATATGCAGGAGAGTGAGTAGAAGTTTGTAGGATCTCAGAGTAGACCTCTTGTAGAAATTTTGCATGTAAGGTCCCTTCACATGCGTAGGGTTAAAGATAGATTTAGTTCTAATTGCTGTGTGTTGTACTGGAGGAGAGGTGTGAGTAAGGCTACATACACTTAATTGTCATCTGTGTAAAGGTCCTCCAAGTGCACTAGTAGGCACGTAGAATCTCGTGAATTGTCATGTGTAATATCAGTAGTGATTAGGTCTATACCAGGATTTGGCTTCTTTGTTATCAATCTTCTTTTTATTATTTTTTTTTTTAATAAAGACAAGTAATACACATCATACCATCTTCAAAAATACATACATTAAAAATTCCTTTTACATAATAAATAATCTTAATGATACCCACTTCCTCCTGTTTCTATAGAATCATCTAACTAAATTCCTATTATTCATATATACCTCAAAACATGCATTTCCTATTGCTCATACATACATCCAAACATTCAAAAAAAAAAAAAAAATTCCCTCCCCTTCCTTTTTTTTTTTCTTTTTCCTTTCCTCCCCCTTCTTCCTTCCCTCCCCCTTCTTACTTCCCTTTCATCCCATATCCTTCCCATTCCCCTCCAATTTTAAATACTCCATCAATCTATTCGATGACCGAAATTCCTCCCATTTTTGCCATATTTCTGGCATCTGACCCCCTACATACCCTTCTTCTCTTATCTGTTTTTCCATATATGTGTCATTTCACATATCCATTCCAACACAGTTGGCTTAATTGTTTTTTTTTTTTTCCAATTTTGCGCTATAATTGTTCTAGCTGCAGATGTCATGTGGTGAAGAATATCTATTTTGATTACCCTTATTGTATCTGATGTAAGGGAAAACAACGAGGTGCTCATATTTGGACTCCTTTCTACTCCTGACACTTTCTGATATATCTCAAATATTTTGTCCCAGAAGCTCCTCACTCCTTGACAACTGTACCATACATGATCCATAGTCCCTCTTTCTACCTTACATCTCCAACACGTTTCTGTATTAACTATGTTAACTATATTTAAAGCTATTGGGCTCCAATACCATCTCGTTGCGATCTTATAATTTCTTTCTTAATATTTATTTGCTATAGATGATTTATGTATTATTTCAAAGATGTTCTCCCATTCCTCCTCTGATATAGGATTTTCTATTTCCTTTTCCCATTTCTTCATTCCTATTAATTCTCTAAGGGAACCGGAGGGGAGTAATAAGTTATATATCTTTGATCATTTTTTAGTTGATTCTTGTTCCTCTGCTAATATTTTTTTTCAAATTTTGTTTTCACTCTATTTAACAAAGGTATTTTTAACTCAATGAATGTGTTTAATTGATAATATTGTAACCATTTGCCCAAGTCCTGCAATTTTGGTAGTTTACCATCCACTAGGATCTGTTCCACTCTTGCGTTCTCCAAAATATTCCATTTTAAGTAATTTGTGGTTTCTAAAGCTGGCGGAAATTCAGGGTTGGAGAACAAAGGTGTCATAGGACCAGTCATAGTGGAAAGTTTCCCCCTTTTTATTATAGTATCCCATATTTTTAATGTAGCATTTACAAAAATTGTTAATTCTTTTTTCTTTGGTCTTAAATGGGGTTTAATCCAAGGCAGGAACCTAAGTTGTGGTCCTATTAATTCCTCTTCTAGATTTACCCATTGTTTAGTTTCCTTATTATGATGCCAATCAATAATGCTAGTTAATGATGCTGCTTGTAAGTATTTTGTAAAATCTGGTAATGATAAACCTCCATTTTTTTTATTTCTAATTAAAATTTCACTCTTTATTTGAGGGGTTTTATGAGCCCAAATAAAGCTCACTATTGCTTTTCTCAGTTCCATCATCAGTTTCTTAGGAGGGACTAGGGGAACTGTTTGAAAAATGTATAATATCTTTGGTAATATATCCATTTTTATTATGTTAATTCTTCCCATCCATGAATATGTTATTTTATCAAATTTTTGTAATAGTTTAATTACTTTTCGGATCACTGCATTGTAATTCAACTCCTGTAGTTGATTCAGGTTCTCAGGAATAAATATTCCTAGATATTTAGTTGCTTCTTAATTCCATTTAAATGGAAAATCTTTTTGCAAAAGTGTGTATGTTTTTTTTTCTTAATAATGATATATTTAGTACCTCTGAGTCATCATAATTTACTTTAAAGTTACTCAATTCCCCAAATCTTTTAAATTATTTTATTAAGTTTGGAATTGTTATGATAGGATTCGTTACATATATTAACAAATCGTCTGCATATACGGCCGACTTATATTCTATATCTTTGATCTTTATCCCATTAATATCCTTATTTTTTCTTATTGCCGTGATAAGATGTTTCATTACCAATATATATAATAAAGGGGAAAGGGGACATCCCTGTCGGGTTCCATTTGATATTTTTATATATTCTGATAATATTCAATTTACTCTTACCTTAGCTCTTGAGTTGGAGTACAATGCAAGGATCCTACTAAGCATTTTGGGACCCATTCCTATCTGGATTAGTGTTTCCTCCAAGAACCGCCATCCCACTCTGTCAAATGCTTTTTCCGCATCAAAGGTCAGAAGACATAGCGGGATGGCGGTTCTCTGTACATATTCCACCAAAGTGCAAGTTTTTATTATATTATCCCTAGCCTCTCTTCCCTTCGTGAACCCAGTTTGATCTAGGATTTGGCTTCTTTGATATTGTAATAACGTTACAATATCAAAACAAACAACTTAATATTTTTTTTTGCTAGAAAATTGCTTAAAACTCCCAAACATGATATATATATATATATATATATATATATATATATATATATATATATATATATATATATATACACACACTGTATAATGAGATCCAAAAATCTAGACAATGGGGGTCCCTTCCTATTCTGAGAATATCATGCAAATTTGGCATTTCCTGAGGGTCACTGATGGACCCCACCAGTCCCAACAATGCAGGTTGGCTGCCATGAACATGGTCATTGTCATGGAAACCGTAGTGGCAGCCACACCTGAGCCAGGTATTCTACCTCCTCTTTAACATATCAATTCACTAGCCCATGACCATTGAGGTGATCCTTTGTGTCCAGGGTGTGACAGTTCTCTCTATTTTCTGTGGATAGTCATGGTCAAATATTTTAAGCAAAACTAAAAGTCTATTTTTAGTGAATAACACAATCTCATTTGTATTTTATAATTATCCAAATGTTTAAATGGTTGCTGGTTTATATTTTTCACTACATTTTAGATTTTCAGGTTCTTCTTTTAGTGGCCATCCCCATGCAGTAGGCATTTCTGATGAACAACATGTGACATAAAGGGGAAGCTACATAGAAAGAGTATTGCTTTTATACAGTCTATTCAGGCTGGTAAAACTTTGAGGTGAGGAGAAGTAAAACAAAAAACGACAAGATAGAATCATATTCTCTACATAGAATGAGTCATTGTGACTCCCTTCTTGTAAATATCAGCATTTTTATTCTACTTGAAGCAAAGCTAAACACCTTTGTTTGAAAAATAAATGCTAGCAGGTAGTTTTTAATGTCAGAAGAGACACCATATAGCTCTTGTGCTACGGAAGCTCTTTCCTTGTCTACTAGATTTTATTTTCTGAATTGTACACTGACTGCCATACAGAACAACTCAACAAGCAATCTCTGCATAGCAGGAATAGGTGCCAAAACAAAGTACATCAAACCCAGCCGCTAAAGACTCTGGACCCAGAAGACGGAAGAAGGTGGCAATAGAGCGACTAGGTGCAGCATGGACATCATATTTTTTCTATAATGTGCTAAAATAATGTGCTTACATGACGTGCTACATTATAGCAAGAGCCATGTGGTCCCTTATGTTTAGTTTTATTTTAAACTGATCACATATAATGTATGTTTCTCCTATATAAATGTATAAAAAAAATTTGGATTATCCAAACCATCCTTTCTCAAACTCCTCAAAATGGAGGAACCCCCCGAGATTACTTTCAAATCTCAGAGATCCCCTTCTAAAGACTATTATATCCAAAGCTCTGTGTACCTTAGTGTGATGGTTGGTGGAATAAATGATCCCTATATTTGTGGTCAGTGAGAAGAATCTTCCTTACAGATATCTAGAAAGATCAATGGTGTTGGTTGCTACTTATCATCAAAGTAGAAATTCCTTTTTGGTCATGGAACCCTTAGTGACCTCTGGAGGAACCTTATATATACATGGAACCCTGGACATGAAAAGCTGATCTAGACTAATTCTCTTCTCGTGGGAATTAAGTTTCCAGCAGTTAAAGAAATTCATAGTTTTTGCCAATGAGTTCATTCTGTAGTGAAACTATGATTTAAGGCTTCCTAATGCCATGGCAAACTCTACTGTTGTGTTAATGGTTAGAATAGTTATGTATAAACATTTTTTTTTTTTTTTTTTTTTTTTTTAATGGGTATTCAGAAGCAGCAGCATTTTTATAAGGTTGTTCCTTTTGAAGGCGCTAGCTAATGATTTTTGCCATCCTTGTCTCGATACTTAATTTGTCATTCACCCAGAACATCATGTCAGTATGATATTTTCTATTACTAGATATACACATTATTGTTCTAGGTCAGTGACTAACCAAGTAATGAAGACATAATCTGGATGTTTGGAGATGAATCTCTAGAAAAATGCCCAGACATGGCAGCTCCAATAGTCCAATCCTGACAGGTCCTTTTAATCTTCATAAATATATTTTTATATTGATATAGTCATTTTTATTTTTTATTTTTTCAAAAAAAGTCCCTTTTTAACTAAACTTATTGGTGTACAGTATTATTAGAAATAAGATATAATGGTACAAAATAACCCGCAAGAACCTATACAGCCAATGTTACATTTTTTTCTCTATAAATATCTGGTTAGTACGCCATCATGTATTAGTTACTCAAACTAGAATTAGATTAAAAAAAAATATATAAAACCAAAAATTACCATTTTCTAGTTAATATGGTGGAAAGTTTAAATTTAAAACTCAAAAACTAAAAATGTAAAAGTTTAAAAAAAAATTCGGTTTCAGCGTGTTTAATTTTATCACCTGTTCTGTAGAAAACCTGTTTATGTGCAAATTGGCAAAAACAATGCGGGGTTATTTACACAGCATTTCCATTAGAAGTCAACCAATGGAACTCCTTCATTCTCTGCCTTCCCCGCCCATCTCCCTTATATAAAGCAGAACTCTCCCTTCTCTGATCAGTGACTCTACATTCAGAGATTCCCGTATACTGATCTATTACACCCTAGCTGGAGATTTGGTTGTCCGGTGTTGAACTGCAGAGGAACAGAATTTTCAGAAAGATTAAACCGACTATATCACCGCTGAATACCCATAACATTAAGGTAAGGAACTTTCTAACCAATCATTGGATATTTATTATTTATTGAACATTTTGATAGCAATTCTCCAGAGATGTATGAGGTGTATGTGAAAAAATATATAAAAAACTATATATGAATTCCTGAGAAAATGGGCAATGGGTTGAGGTTCAGGATAAGATAATATGTAATACAATGTATAGAAAAGACAGGATAGACATTGGAGGCTTGCCATGATCACCCTGATGAAAAAGTTGTTAGTAATATGGAATATGTAATAAAAATTGAGGCTGTAATTTGTATGATGTAATACAATGGGAAACAGATGAGTTTTTGTGGCCAAGTAATGTATAATTTATATAAGGCTCCTCTTACAAGTATATTCCAATCTGTACAAAAAAAATGCCTTGAAAATGATTAAGGGTGCCTGAAAATTGAGGGATGTGAAAATTGAGTGTTTGGTTATTGTGAGTCATTCTAGGACTTTAACGTTATGGGGAGAATGATTTAAGTGTCAGTAATATCTTCTGATGACCTTTAGCATGGCCTCTGCTGTCTTCTATTGAGTACAAAAGGTGAAGCAACCATTTCCATATTTTACATGATAGTTCTGATGAAAATTACACTTCCTACCTGGCTGAGCTCTGTGTTCATCCTCCTGACTTTCTATAATGAAACTGAAACTCTGCATAGCTGGTTGGCAACAAGAAAGCAGGGTATCTTTGTAGGTCATCCTTATGGTATGTTTAGTCTTTTAATGACAGAATCTGCCAAAAATATGAAGGTCACCAAGCTGCTTCTGGCAGCAGATACACCACATGTTTCCTGAAGTACACTTCAAGATAAAGTGAGTCTTTTGACCCAGTTCTAGAGAGCCCCCCCCATGCACACATACACAATTGAACTGGAAGCTACTGGATATATCCTGCTATTTATTTATGTATTATATGTCTTGGGTTTTCCTTTTGTTTTTGGTACTTGCTCAAGGTCCTTTAGCTGTACTAAATATATTTCTGTTGTGTTCAATCTCTATATTTAGTGTCCAACTTGTATTCCCAAATATTATACATGTAGATATGGTGGTCTACTACGCATTTTGTTTTTATAGGTTTATAACTGCAGATAACAGTATTTATATTTGACACATTTCTAAAGTTTATTTTCAAAGGTTTTTTTTTTGCTTATTAATGTAACAAGTTTTAATGTTTTACTCTGCAGGACACTATGGCCTCTGCTGATCATAATGAGGAAGGTCTTCTGGATAGAATGGTGTCTTTCTATGCACAAGAACTACAGCAGATCGACTTTGAAGAGTACTTCCTCCTTGAGGAGGAGCTTGGAAAAGGTGGCTATGGAAATGTATTCTTGGTGAACGACAAGCAAACAGGTGAGTGAATTAATCTAGCCGCTATTTCAGTAACCTCTGTATATATGGATGTAAATTCAATCTGCAAGAAACAGGCTTTTTCCAGAGGTCACTAGCTGTAGACTTTGTTTAAAATAAAAGGAGCAATAAAGTATATTCACTGTGCAACACTCGTAATAAAGAATAGCAGGTAAATGCAGTGAGCAAATATGACCCATTACGTGAAATTATTACATCGTTATGAATAGAAAATGTTTCAAATATTAATGTTGGAAAAATTATTTAGAGACTAAATTATTGTGCTGTTTCTTGGGAGGAGTAATGCAAATATCAAAATGTCTTGATGGGTACATATCTGTCTGGAAGAGTGGGCTTTCCTAGATGGACCGTATTTGTATGCAGAACACCATAGATTATGATCACATGTGATGTTAAGTCCAATGAATAAAAGGAAGGGGTTGGGAAGAGTCAGACTGGGGATCATATGATGCTGGATGTCCTCTAGTCAAGAAATGAGGTGGGCTCTATCTGGAGAAGTTCTTGTACAGCTGAGTGCTGGTAAGGCAGTAGTTTAGCTTCTAATGAAGCATGATATAGTCTCAATCTGGTAGGAGCATATCTTCTTAAAATATTGAATATTTTCAAGTTAAAGATATAAAAATTACCAATTGAACATTTCTAGTTCTTGATCTAAGTTATTTCATTTTTTCACAGATCAAAGAATGGCAATGAAGGTTATGGATAAGGACAAAACCAGTCAGCGGTCTTTCCTCCATGAATTCAGTATTTCATATTTACTGTCTTCTCATCAAAATATCATCGGATGTTTTGGCTTCTTCTTCTCCACCATTGACTATTTTGTTTTTGCCCAGGAACTGGCACCTGTTGGAGATCTGTTCTTCATGATCTTTCCAAATGTAAGTACATATAAGTTGTAGGAATGGCCGATTCTTTATTAAATCCTTTAAAAAAAAGTTAAAACTAATAATTTGAATTTCCCATCACTTTTTCTAAATGTCTTGGTGACCACTGTAATTAAGACAAAGCAAATCTCCCTGGGGGTGACACGTTCAACAATAAAATCCATCCCTAGCCTAAAATAAATAAATGAAAACCTTTATGGCCATACATGTATGCTTTTAACTGAAACTTTATTCATCCTTATAATCTCCCCTACTGTATTTAACATTTATTATGTTTTTGGATTTTTTCTAGGTGGGAATTCCAGAAGACGCAGCAAAGAGGTGTGCTGTGCAGATTTCCAGTGCTCTGGAATTTATATCTGAGAGAGGTTTTGTACACATGGACCTCAAACCAGAAAATGTTCTTGTTTTTGACCAGGACTGCCATTGTGTCAAGATCACGGACTTTGGACTCACTAAGGTCACAGAGACAGTTATTAGAGCAAGATGTGGAAGCAAATCTTACATGGCCCCAGAGATGTTTAACCTGAACATTTCAGATGGACTGGCTGTAGATGGCAGCCTTGATGTGTGGGCATTTGGTGTTGTCATTTACTGCCTAGTCACAGGAGAGTTTCCATGGCGGGTGGCCATGCTTGATGATGAATCATATAAACAGTATGTTGACTGGCAAAATGATTTCCGGGAGGTTAATCCTCCAGAAACATGGGAAAAGGTTCCTGCTGGCATACAAAGAATGTTTTTGGATCTTTTGGCAATTGATCGCGCCAAAAGAAGTAAAACTTCAGTAGTCTTAAAATACCTGGGTGAAAGCTGGAAAGAAGAAACTCCAGAGTTGACTTTAACCACTTACCAACCCGGCCAATTCTGACCCTTCACTCCTACATGTAAAGATCATCATTTTTTTTTGCTAGAAAATTACACAGAACCCCCAAACATTATATATGTTTTTTAGCAGAGACCCTAGAAAATACAATGGCAGTCACTGCAAATTTTTATCTTGCACGGTAGCAATTTTTCAAACGTATTTTTTTTTTTTGGAAATGCTTAAAAAACAAACAAAAAAAAAACAGTAAAGTTAGCCCAATTTTTTGCATAATGTGAAAGATGAATTTGCGCCGAGTAAATAGAAATCTTACATGTCATGCTTCAAAATTGCACACGCTCGTGAAATGGCGCCAAACTTCGGTACTTAAAAATCCCCCATAGGCAATGCTTTAAAATTTCTAACTGCTTACATGTTTTGAGTTACAGAGGAGGTCTAGGGCTAGAATTATTGCTCTTTCTCTAACATTTGCGGCGACACCTCACATGTGTGGTTTCAACACCGTTTTCATATGTGGGCGGGACTTATGTATGCGTTCGTTTCTGCGTGCGACACTTTTTGAAAAAAAAAAAAAATTGATCACTTTTATTCCTATTACAAGGAGTGTAAATATCCCTTGTAATATGAATATGGCATGACAGGACCTCTTTACAGTGAGATATGGGGTCAATAAGACCCCACATCTCACCTCTAGGCTGGGAAGCCTAAAAGCAAAAGAAAAATAAAACGATCACCGATTCCCAGCCGAAGCGGCGCCGTTTTTTTGAATGCAGAGTGAAAGAAATGTATAAATATCTAATAATTCTAGATATTATCAATTCTTATTCTCAGGGGCGTCTCTGGATGTATAGCAATGTCTTTGTGTTATATGTTATATAAATATCAGTGTCCTCTCTCCTAGAGGGTAGGGTGTATAGGAGATATGTTTATGTACTTTGTCCAAGGCCGCATTTCCAACTTACTTTTAGGAATTAGTTTCTTAGTAGAAATTGAAGAATCCTTCGTTCATACGATGCTTCCAGAAAGGTTTTTTATTTGTTCAGAAAGATAAGCAAAGACCAGACTTACATCGATAACATGTGGCATGGTGATGGTCTCAGAAGGAGGAGGAGGAAGAGACATCTTGATGTTACATTCTCCAAAGTGTTGGGTTACTTCCCTCTTGTTAACCCTACTCCATTCCTATTCTACCATGAATCTGATCCATTCTTATACTGTTTCAAAATGTTATGTCAGCATATCCTAGTGACTCGGTTAAATTGATGATAGGCAACTCCTATCCTCATATTGATTAGTGGTTCCAAATTAATAATAACTACTGCAGTAGGGAACAGACACAAAAGATACGCTCAGCATCTTTCCAAATTACTGTTCTGCTTTATTATGACGCAATTGAAGGTTTTTATGCACATGATTACGTAGGTATCACATTAATATTACAATTGTACATTTATGGTAACAAGGGGCGTTACATAGGCAGGCTAATTCTAATCAGGACTCGAAAGAATGTAAACATTTACTGAAAACATTATTAGTGCCGTGCACAGTGAGGGCAGTGTGCAATACATACAAAATACAATACAATTATATACAGAACGTACAAATTTCCATTACAGTCTCCCCTCTTTTGATCAATATTTTGATCACTAACCATACCTGCTATCACCTTTAACCTGGAACCTCCACACGCTTAGGTGGAGGTAGTCCTGGCCAAAGAGGCAAAAAACTCCATTGTGGAGAAAATAATAGCTGAGCAACTTTTTCATTACAAAATGACTTTTCATTGTGAAAAACAAATGATTGATAAGACATATTTACAGAGTACTGGCTGTACACTCCTGTGGCCAGAATGGCCTTCTAGCTGAATTGTGGACATGCTGACTTATCAGCATATGTAAACACAGACAATTCTACATAAAATGGAAGACGTACAAAAGACAAATATGACTTCAACATGGCTGAACTACATTTCAAATATATATATATCCCTTACAATTAAAGTAATTTAATCAAAAAGTACCCTAGACTGTGATCACAAGAGGGAAACAAATCAAACACAGAGATTTCTTTAATTTAGTCATTTTTGCAGTGTCTGGTGTGGATCCAGGTGACTTTTCCTTCAAGTTTTGCAAAAACTGTACATGAAATAGATGCTGTATTGAGTCTCCAAACATTTCCTTATATATAAATGTCTCTTAACAATCCAAAAGTCACCTGGCTTTAGTTTTAGATCCTTCCAAACTTTTAGGATCTGGAATTAGGGAGAAAACACATAAATGAGTTTGTAAAAAACCTTAAAAGATCATCAGCATTCTCCGTGAGATCCGAATGGAGGACTTCAGCTGCTGAGACAAAATATAAGCAAGTGAGTAACACACTCCCAAACAAAATCCCATAGGGAGAGAGTCCAACATCCCCCTTAGGGGCTTCATAAAATATAAGAAAACATTCAGGCAAAAGTTTTCTAGTTTCTTACTCTACTTTGTCCACTACATTGTAGACAGTGGGGGGTGTAAAAATAAAACCTCAAAACTTCTAGTAAGGACTCTCCTATAAAAAAAATGATTTCCTCTGTTACTCTCTGTACTTTCTGGCACTCTGTACTTACAAACTACTTCTGATAACACTTTTTACTGTGGCCTTTGCAGTAGCATTTGCCACTGGACATCCAAAAAACATGTCCATACAGACAAAATGCATACTCGTAAGATCCTGACTTGGGCATCTGGATATATCTTTTTGTAATCTCTGGGAGGGATGTTCAGCTTTTGGTAACACCTTTGGTAACAGGTAAAACAAGAAGTGGTATGTTATAAAAAACAACTGTGGAGAACCCTGGCTCTATCCCACGCTCATTTACTAAGGCAGCCATAACTTCTTGTGACTCATGACACGGTCCATGTGTCAAGCTGAAGGGAAAAGAGTGGCTGGCAGACATAAATGATCACCTTTTCCAAAGTCCTGTTTCATAAGAAGTTGCCCCCTGTGGACCACTTGTTCTTCTCGTTCTGGGGTCCTTAAAGTTGAATTATTAATCCCAGCTATACTGGGCCAGAACTAGGGTGGAATCTGTGAGTTGCACAGACCCATCAAGTGTCCGGGGCTGTAAATGCAGCATCCTTAGTCACCTGGTCTGCTTCCATGTGTGAAAGTTAATATGGCTACCTCAGCAAGAACCTGGAAGGCTAAAAACAGCCGATCAAATTAACTTGGCATGCTTGGTTGGTTTACCTGCCGAAGTAAAAACAAACTTCTGGCCCTTTAAATGGAACCAAAAGCTCTCTATATCTCGACTATCTATATAAATATACACTCTTTTTATAGCTCACAGGCTTTACTAAAACATGGAGCTCTGCTTCTTGAGCTGGGCAAAAAGGATCCAATGACTTTGAATACAGAGTATCTTTCTGGGTGATAAACTGCATACTCAAATCTACAAAAAATGTAATATCTGGGTCTTCAGGGAGTGTGTCCCGCACTGGGCTCACAGCAGCTGATTCCTACACCATCAATTTAACACATGTGGTTTTTCCTTTCTTTTGAATAAATGTCCACATTTTTCATTGTTAGATTTGTACATAAATAAACTCATATTTTAAACCTTTCATTAGACAAACATTTAGTTATCTGTATATTTGCTGCGCAGAATGTCGGACCATTGACCAAAACAATATCTAACTTTGTCTAATAGCACCTTTGCATAAAAGCTACAGCTCTGATATATCAGGATGAACCCTTCATTACTGGGTCCAGCTTGCATGAATATATTACAATGGCTTGTTTTCTATCATGCTATTTGTGTAAGAACTCCAGTTTCATGTTTCAAAAGACAACTTCTTCCTGGCAATATTATAATAAATGATAACAATACCCTGCGGTCATGCAGAGATGTCCATAAATCCAAAACTATTCTTCTGCTTATACCACTGCACTTACAAGAAAAAGGGGCACATCATTTCACAATCCACACATTCTGCTTTGGATTTCAAAAATAAAAATAAAAAAAAACAAAAGGACCAATCTGTATGATGGACCAGAAAGCATCAAAAACTATAAAACAACTGGCTGCAGGTGGCATCTATCCTAACAGGGTGTGTGGACTTGATGTGATGGGTCTGTTATATTTAAATTTTATTTAATATTACTCTTACATCATGGACCGCACATCAAGTTTTCATCAAAAACCTTACAATATCATTTTTGTAGAAAAACTTCTTATGTATCCCATCCATCTTGGCTTTGTTAAATATTATGGCAGATTTATTCAAAATAACAACCTCATCTTAATCTTTTTTTCTCTCAATAAGGGCTTATTATATAAATGTAAAATTACAAAATTGTTATCTTAATCTAAACTAATCCCATTTTTACAAATTTCCCCAATAACCTGGATTTCATTTCCAACCAAAGGATGTCTAAACCAGTTTCAATATATCTATATAATTAATAAAATTGTTAAACTCATATTAGAAATGAATACTCATTATTACTTAATTTTACTTAATTTCACTTTTTTAAATGCACTGTTTCCACTATCAAAGGATATTCAATTTGTGTAACACACGGTTAAATGTAACCTTCATTTTACCATGTTTGGAAAACAGATTCAAAATAATTGTGATCACATTGTTTACCATTAGATTCGTTAACCTGGCACATTTTGTTATAAATGTTTTGTCTAAAAAACTGGAATTGGCATGATGTCCTTCCAGCTTATCACTAACCTCTCATCCCAGCCACATTTCTTTCATGAGAGCACAAAGGAGGGGGTCACATCTGCGTACATGGCACACACAAGTAATAGAACTAAAGGTCCCAGCATTCGCACACACACCAATATCTCTCTAAAATCGCTTACATTTTTCCCATTTGTACACAACACATGCATATCATTCTCTCACTTTCTTTTAACTCTTTAATATTTCCCTGCCTAAATTCTGCTTTCCTTATTTTGTTTAAATAACTTTTATATCTAGCTTCTATGATTCTATGATTCTATGATCAGATGGGGAGCCACAGTGCTCATCCCATCTTCCCTCTCTGACAACATATAAAGTATTCTGTTTTAACTCTCATTTCTCTGTTTCTGACTTTTACTAGTAGTGCCTGATCCCAAATTCATCCCACAGCTTAACATGAAAATGTCCCTTTCTGTCTAGTGTTAATGTCACCCTTGATCCATCCTGCTCACATAGATAACTTGTTTCTCTAGCTGTTTACTCTGCATTATTCTTAGTCCCTGTGGACCTTGGTAACCCAATTACCTATTGTGGATCTCTGTCCACTTTAACCATTAATATAGGGGCTCAGTATAGGCGGAACCGCACCTTCGGTTCATATATAGCGCTTCTCTTGCGCTGGGCATTTTTGAGGGTCTCTTACCCTTCATTCCCTTACTTAATTCAATGCCCATAATGACTGGCCAGTCTTCTCTCTTCTCTACTTGTGCCTATACCCTCTTGCCTCTAAACTACTTTATCTAGCAGATGTACTACATATACCTGTGAACAGTACTATTCTTCCCTTTCTTATCTATAACACTCCGATGGACAGTAGACAGTGACAACATAACATATAACCACCAATCAATACAGTTCGATTAAGGGGAGTAAAATAGGTACCCTTTGTCCCGAAAATGCCTTACCGATCAAGGAAGTCTGATAACTCAAATGTAAGCAAAAGGCTTACCTCAGCCGGCTGATTATCAGAAATTCCCGGATCGTCTCAAGCTCCTCGTTTCGGATACTCAGGGTCACCTGGAATCCCCTCCTAAGGCAAAGCTCGCCATGCATGACTCGGTTAAATTGATGATAGGCAACTCCTATCCTCATATTGATTAGTGGTTCCAAATTAATAATAACTAATGCAGTAGGGAACAGACACAAAAGATACGCTCAGCATCTTTCCAAATTACTGTTCTGCTTTATTATGACGCAATTGAAGGTTTTTATGCACATGATTACGTAGGTATCACATTAATATTACAATTGTACATTTATAAATAGACTAGTGTGTGTGTGTCACCGGCGCAAAACCAAAAACAAAATCTCCTAATTACTTTACTTGTAATTGCCTTAGCTGCTGCATCCAAAAAAACTTCTCATAGAGATATACTACAGGTGCTGTGTGTGTGGATGCGCTGCTTCCATCTAAATACGCTTATATCCTGTCTATAAAGTGCAAACTTATTCCATATACAACCTAAGATCATATGCAATCAATAAAGATTTTTTTACATATCAAAAATTATAAAATTTATAAAAGTTCAATAATTCAATAATGTGTGTCACATAATAGCAAAGTCTCCCAGTGATGCGTTCAAATCTTCTGTCAATTGCCGTGATTGGCGTGCGCTTGTAATAATACAATGTGCTAGTGACTTAGTGCTCCACCTCCACCTGTGAGATTGGCCACTCACCGGATATTCCTTTAAAACTACACCTTTGGTTCATTCATGGGGATAACCACTCCACTCAAAGGGAACTTCTTCAACAGATATAATTGGACCATAATGTTCCTCATGAAACATGAATAAAAACGATCATCGCGCAATACCGTTAATACTGTTTATTATAAACACAAAGTAAAAACTGTGCACTCACATTTATGTGTGCCCCCCAGCCGGCACAAAGCTATTCCAACAGTTAGGGACGGGTAGGTATAGCCACCTAGTTCGCCTATGTGTGCTGTGCGACCTCCGTTCCTCCCCTCTTGCCTGTTCGCGTTCTCACCAATCCCGTTCGTATTGGATCACGTGGGTATGTGTTTCCCAGCAGCCTCTACGCGTTTCGCAATTTGCGTCATCAGGAATCTGCTATTTGGTTGGTTCCTGTTCTATTTATATTAAACATGGGCGGAAATGCCCCTGCCGCCATCTTGATTATGGGCATTCCCTTACATTGCTCTCTAGTATGACTTCCTCCCACTTGTCGCCATTTTGACTGTGGGTATTAGCCCATTCTTATAGTTGTATGTTGCGCATACCCTTTTCCTTACTCTATCTTATTATTGCGATTTGATTCCTAATGTCCTGAAAATGTATGGATATATTCACAACTACCCCCTCCCCATCTGTTGGAGAGGCTTTCACATGAAATTAAATCTTTTGGCCCTTGGGTTATGTGACATTTAAAACATTTAAAACATCCTAATACATGTTATTACGCATCTATTGTTACTAGATTTACAATATGAAACAGCAAAAAACTTCCGCATTACTTTATTTTAGCAGAATACCTGTACACCCCTATCCTTTATTAAATTTAGTCATTAACCTATGGTTAGTACTTAAAACTATCTTAGTTACCAAGAGAAGATGTTTGAACTGCTAACATTAAAAATTAAATGATAAAAATAGGAATAAAAATAAAAATAAAAATAAAATTAAAATACTAATGAGAAATAAATGAAAAAATAAAACAATAAGTAAGAAATAATAAATGAAAAAAATAAAAAAATAAAAAAATGAAAAAAATGAAAAAAATGAAAAAATGAAAAAATGAAAAAATGAAAAAAATAATAAAATGAAAAAATGAAAAAAATGAAAAAAATGAAAAAAATGAAAAAAATAATAAAAAATAAAAAATAAAAAATAAAATATAAAAAATAAAAAATAAATAAAAATAAAAAATAAAAAATACAAAAAATATAAAATATAAAAAATATATATAAAATAAAATAAAAAAATAAAAAAATAAAAAATAAATAAAATAAATAAAATATAAAAATAAAAATAAAAATAAAAATAAAGAATAAAATAAAAAATGAAAGAAAATAAAAAAAAATTTGAATGAAAAAATATAAAAAATGAAAAAATGAAAACATGAAAAAACGAAACAAACATAAAAAATGAATGAAAAAAATGAAAAAATTGAAAAAAATGAAAAAATGAAAAAAAATGAAAAATTATGATTAAAATAAAACCTCTATTTTTAGCAATTCCTTTTTAGTAATCTTCTAAAAAGCAATTTATATCAATCTCCACGTTTAACCCCTGTGGCCTCATCGTGTCCAATTTGAATATCCAGTGGGTTTCATTCTTTGAAACTTCCCTTTTCATGTTGGTGTTTCTCCAATTACGTACTACTCTGTCTATTCCATAAAATTTCAAATGTTGGGGGTTTCTATTATGTACCTCTCTAAAATGCTTTGATACGCTATGGTGTTTGAATCCTTTTTTGATGTTTCTGACATGTTCACCTATTCTTACTGATAGGGCTCTAGTTGTTCTGCCCACGTACTGTAATCCACAACTGCACTCCAGTACATATGTAACATGGGTACTACAACATGTTATCAACTTATCTATTTTATATGCTTGCTCTTTGGTGTTTGACATAAAACTTGTGATTTTCCTATCATTCTGGTTAGTAGATCTGCAAGCTTTACATTTCTTGCATCTAAAAAAACCTTTCTGGTTAAAAAGTGTTGAGAAATCTTTGGGGGGGTCTGGCACATTTTTTACTATTTTGTCTCTGATCCTTCTTGCTTTTCTATATACAAATGTTGGTTTCCGGGGTAATACCTTACTTAATTGTGGGTCACTGCTGATGATCGACCAATTTTTCTTTATGATATCCTCTAATTTTTTGTATTGTGTATTAAATCCCGTGATGAACGGTATGCTATTATCCTGCTTGTGTTTTCTTACTTTGCTACTCAGGATTAGTTCCCTGTCCATATTAGCCACTTTTGAACGTATATTCTCCAGTACATTTCTTTTGTAGCCCTTGTCTATAAACCTGTCTATCAGAATATCTGTTTGTTGTAAATAGTCCTCCATTCGGTCACAGTTCCGCCTAATCCTGATGAACTGGCTTTTCGGGATAGCTGCCTTCCACTGGGGGTGGTGGCAACTCCCCATCGGTATGTATCCATTCCGATCCGTTTCTTTAAAATGTGTTCTGGTTCCAAGCTTATTCCCATTTTTATATATTTCTAGGTCTAAGAAATTAATTTTCTGTTGATGTACTGTAGCAGTGAATTTAACCCCATACTTGTTGCCGCTAATAAATTGGATAAACTCCTCCAGCTGTTCTCGGCTTCCCTTCCATATTATCAAAATATCGTCAATGTAGCGTTTGTATAACAGCAAATGTGGCCAGCATCTTCCGTAAATGTCTTCCTCCTCCCACTTACTTAGGAAGATGTTGGCCACACTCGGTGCATACTTATTGCCCATTCCTACTCCTTTAATTTGCCTGTAATATTTATGGTTGTGCCAGAAAAAATTGTTCCCCATGGCCATTCTTAGTCCTTCTAGGATGAACTTTCTTTGTTTTAATTGCAAGTCTGATAGGTTTTTCATTCCCCATGCTACTGCTGCCAGGGCATCTGTCTGCTTGATGTTGGTGTACAGCGACTCCACATCTAATGTTACCAGTAGCGTGGAGCTGTCTACATTTACATCCTTTAGATTGTTAATAACATCTTTACTATCTTTAAGAAATGCTTTTCCCTCTCCTGCTATAGGTTGGAGGAACACATCTAAGTACTCCCCCAACCTAGAGTGCACCGATTCAATGCCACTAATTATTGGCCTTCCTGGTGGCTTGGTTTTGTTTTTGTGTATTTTTGGGACTTGGTATATTACTGGTACTCTTGGTGCTTCTGTCAGTAGATATTTCCCTTCCTTCTTGTTTAGGATTTTGTCTGCTATGCCCTTATTCAGATATTCTTTTAGTTTTTTCTTTAGCTCTTTATTGGGATTCTTTTTGAGGGGTTGGTATGTACTTAGATCATTAACCAGTCTCCCCAACTCCTCATAGTAATTCTCCTTTGTTAGGATCACTATCCCTCCCCCCTTATCGGCTGGGCGTATCACTATGTTCTTCCTTTTTTCCAGTTTTTTTATTCCCTGCCATATTCTATTTTTATTTCGTTTTGGTGGTTTAATATTTTTGATCTCTTTCTCCACTATCCTTTTGAACACTTCTATGTGTTGGTTAGTGTTGGACCTGGGGTTGAACGTGGATTTGTTCCTCAAATTACTATGCTTGTATCCTGTCTCCATTGGTTGGTGTTGGGGTTCTCCTTTTTCTAAGAAATGTTTCTTTAGATTCAATTTTCTAATGAATTTTTGTAAATCTATAAATGCTTCAAACTGATTAAAACTTGCACTAGGTGCATATTTAATTCCACTATCTAGTACCAATAATTCTTCCTGGGTGAAAGTTACGTCTGTTAGGTTAAAAATACCCTCACCTAATTTTCTCTTTTCCTTTTTGCCTCCCCCTCTACAACCTCGTTTTCTCTTTGATTTGTGTTTCCTCCAGATTCCTGGGGGTTCCTGTTCCAGCCCCCCCTGCTGGTCTGAAACACTGGCATGGGTGGTTTGTAGGGTTCCCTCCAATCCCGCCATTCCCCCTGCCACATGGCTGGGCCATAATGTGGGTTGTAATTGGGGTTGTAGTTGTAATATCCTCTACCCCTACCCCTATACCCTCCCCTCCAGGGTCTGGGGTACTGTCCCATGGGGGGTGGGGGTGGGTGGGGGGGTCCAGTCGGAATGTGATTTTCTCGTTCAGATATTTTACTGTTTACCTTTTTCTGGCTAATGCTTGGGGTACGTGCTGTTGCCCTAGGTTCTCTTCTTGGTAAGTTGGCGATCGGGGTACCTGGTGTGCCTTTGGTCCCATTTCCTACACCCATCTCCTCGGCAATCACCTCCTCATTCAGGGATGTGTTTGCAGAGTTGCTGGGTGTTTCCTCCTCTTGCCATCTGTACACTTTCCCTTCCAAATAGTCTTTTTTATCTCTTTGGTATTTTTTAACCTTTTTACTTTTTACTTCATTATCAAGTTTGGTCAAAAATTCTTGTAATTTGGCCGCTCTAGTTTTATACTCATTTGTTTCTACATGTGGTGTGATATTCTCCTTAATGGTACCAATGGTGGATTCTATCTTTTTTAGCTTGATTCTTCTCCTTTCAATTATAATGTCCAACAGTTTGTTTTCACAGCTGTTGAAAAACTCAAACCAGGTTCTAGATAGATTTTCATCTATTAGCCCATCATTAGGGCCTAGATCCCATCTCAGTCTTCTAGGGGTGATTTTGGCCTCTCTATATTGATCTAATGTGTGAATATCCCACCATATTCTAATTTGCTTATCCATAGCATTCTTTAGCTGTTTGAAACTTTGCTCCAAATTAAGTGACGTGGTGGTATCATAATTATGAAAAAGTTCGTCCAAGTTTAACTTGCGATTGGTCAGAAATGAAAAAACCTCCATGTGATGCTGCCCGTGAAAAAATTATATATAAAATATAAATAGACTAGTGTGTGTGTGTCACCGGCGCAAAACCAAAAACAAAATCTCCTAATTACTTTACTTGTAATTGCCTTAGCTGCTGCATCCAAAAAAACTTCTCATAGAGATATACTACAGGTGCTGTGTGTGTGGATGCGCTGCTTCCATCTAAATACGCTTATATCCTGTCTATAAAGTGCAAACTTATTCCATATACAACCTAAGATCATATGCAATCAATAAAGATTTTTTTACATATCAAAAATTATAAAATTTATAAAAGTTCAATAATTCAATAATGTGTGTCACATAATAGCAAAGTCTCCCAGTGATGCGTTCAAATCTTCTGTCAATTGCCGTGATTGGCGTGCGCTTGTAATAATACAATGTGCTAGTGACTTAGTGCTCCACCTCCACCTGTGAGATTGGCCACTCACCGGATATTCCTTTAAAACTACACCTTTGGTTCATTCATGGGGATAACCACTCCACTCAAAGGGAACTTCTTCAACAGATATAATTGGACCATAATGTTCCTCATGAAACATGAATAAAAACGATCATCGCGCAATACCGTTAATACTGTTTATTATAAACACAAAGTAAAAACTGTGCACTCACATTTATGTGTGCCCCCCAGCCGGCACAAAGCTATTCCAACAGTTAGGGACGGGTAGGTATAGCCACCTAGTTCGCCTATGTGTGCTGTGCGACCTCCGTTCCTCCCCTCTTGCCTGTTCGCGTCCTCACCAATCCCGTTCGTATTGGATCACGTGGGTATGTGTTTCCCAGCAGCCTCTACGCGTTTCGCAATTTGCGTCATCAGGAAGCTGCTATTTGGTTGGTTCCTGTTCTATTTATATTAAACATGGGCGGAAATGCCCCTGCCGCCATCTTGATTATGGGCATTCCCTTACATTGCTCTCTAGTATGACTTCCTCCCACTTGTCGCCATTTTGACTGTGGGTATTAGCCCATTCTTATAGTTGTATGTTGCGCATACCCTTTTCCTTACTCTATCTTATTATTGCGATTTGATTCCTAATGTCCTGAAAATGTATGGATATATTCACAACTACCCCCTCCCCATCTGTTGGAGAGGCTTTCACATGAAATTAAATCTTTTGGCCCTTGGGTTATGTGACATTTAAAACATTTAAAACATCCTAATACATGTTATTACGCATCTATTGTTACTAGATTTACAATATGAAACAGCAAAAAACTTCCGCATTACTTTATTTTAGCAGAATACCTGTACACCCCTATCCTTTATTAAATTTAGTCATTAACCTATGGTTAGTACTTAAAACTATCTTAGTTACCAAGAGAAGATGTTTGAACTGCTAACATTAAAAATTAAATGATAAAAATAGGAATAAAAATAAAAATAAAAATAAAATTAAAATACTAATGAGAAATAAATGAAAAAATAAAACAATAAGTAAGAAATAATAAATGAAAAAAATAAAAAAATAAAAAAATGAAAAAATGAAAAAAATGAAAAAAATGAAAAAAATGAAAAAATGAAAAAATGAAAAAATGAAAAAAATAATAAAATGAAAAAATGAAAAAAATGAAAAAAATGAAAAAAATGAAAAAAATAATAAAAAATAAAAAATAAAAAATAAAATATAAAAAATAAAAAATACAAAAAATATAAAATATAAAAAATATATATAAAATAAAATAAAAAAATAAAAAAATAAAAAATAAATAAAATAAATAAAATATAAAAATAAAAATAAAAATAAAAATAAAGAATAAAATAAAAAATGAAAGAAAATAAAAAAAAATTTGAATGAAAAAATATAAAAAATGAAAAAATGAAAACATGAAAAAACGAAACAAACATAAAAAATGAATGAAAAAAATGAAAAAATTGAAAAAAATGAAAAAATGAAAAAAAATGAAAAATTATGATTAAAATAAAACCTCTATTTTTAGCAATTCCTTTTTAGTAATCTTCTAAAAAGCAATTTATATCAATCTCCACGTTTAACCCCTGTGGCCTCATCGTGTCCAATTTGAATATCCAGTGGGTTTCATTCTTTGAAACTTCCCTTTTCATGTTGGTGTTTCTCCAATTACGTACTACTCTGTCTATTCCATAAAATTTCAAATGTTGGGGGTTTCTATTATGTACCTCTCTAAAATGCTTTGATACGCTATGGTGTTTGAATCCTTTTTTGATGTTTCTGACATGTTCACCTATTCTTACTGATAGGGCTCTAGTTGTTCTGCCCACGTACTGTAATCCACAACTGCACTCCAGTACATATGTAACATGGGTACTACAACATGTTATCAACTTATCTATTTTATATGCTTGCTCTTTGGTGTTTGACATAAAACTTGTGATTTTCCTATCATTCTGGTTAGTAGATCTGCAAGCTTTACATTTCTTGCATCTAAAAAAACCTTTCTGGTTAAAAAGTGTTGAGAAATCTTTGGGGGGGTCTGGCACATTTTTTACTATTTTGTCTCTGATCCTTCTTGCTTTTCTATATACAAATGTTGGTTTCCGGGGTAATACCTTACTTAATTGTGGGTCACTGCTGATGATCGACCAATTTTTCTTTATGATATCCTCTAATTTTTTGTATTGTGTATTAAATCCCGTGATGAACGGTATGCTATTATCCTGCTTGTGTTTTCTTACTTTGCTACTCAGGATTAGTTCCCTGTCCATATTAGCCACTTTTGAACGTATATTCTCCAGTACATTTCTTTTGTAGCCCTTGTCTATAAACCTGTCTATCAGAATATCTGTTTGTTGTAAATAGTCCTCCATTCGGTCACAGTTCCGCCTAATCCTGATGAACTGGCTTTTCGGGATAGCTGCCTTCCACTGGGGGTGGTGGCAACTCCCCATCGGTATGTATCCATTCCGATCCGTTTCTTTAAAATGTGTTCTGGTTCCAAGCTTATTCCCATTTTTATATATTTCTAGGTCTAAGAAATTAATTTTCTGTTGATGTACTGTAGCAGTGAATTTAACCCCATACTTGTTGCCGCTAATAAATTGGATAAACTCCTCCAGCTGTTCTCGGCTTCCCTTCCATATTATCAAAATATCGTCAATGTAGCGTTTGTATAACAGCAAATGTGGCCAGCATCTTCCGTAAATGTCTTCCTCCTCCCACTTACTTAGGAAGATGTTGGCCACACTCGGTGCATACTTATTGCCCATTCCTACTCCTTTAATTTGCCTGTAATATTTATGGTTGTGCCAGAAAAAATTGTTCCCCATGGCCATTCTTAGTCCTTCTAGGATGAACTTTCTTTGTTTTAATTGCAAGTCTGATAGGTTTTTCATTCCCCATGCTACTGCTGCCAGGGCATCTGTCTGCTTGATGTTGGTGTACAGCGACTCCACATCTAATGTTACCAGTAGCGTGGAGCTGTCTACATTTACATCCTTTAGATTGTTAATAACATCTTTACTATCTTTAAGAAATGCTTTTCCCTCTCCTGCTATAGGTTGGAGGAACACATCTAAGTACTCCCCCAACCTAGAGTGCACCGATTCAATGCCACTAATTATTGGCCTTCCTGGTGGCTTGGTTTTGTTTTTGTGTATTTTTGGGACTTGGTATATTACTGGTACTCTTGGTGCTTCTGTCAGTAGATATTTCCCTTCCTTCTTGTTTAGGATTTTGTCTGCTATGCCCTTATTCAGATATTCTTTTAGTTTTTTCTTTAGCTCTTTATTGGGATTCTTTTTGAGGGGTTGGTATGTACTTAGATCATTAACCAGTCTCCCCAACTCCTCATAGTAATTCTCCTTTGTTAGGATCACTATCCCTCCCCCCTTATCGGCTGGGCGTATCACTATGTTCTTCCTTTTTTCCAGTTTTTTTATTCCCTGCCATATTCTATTTTTATTTCGTTTTGGTGGTTTAATATTTTTGATCTCTTTCTCCACTATCCTTTTGAACACTTCTATGTGTTGGTTAGTGTTGGACCTGGGGTTGAACGTGGATTTGTTCCTCAAATTACTATGCTTGTATCCTGTCTCCATTGGTTGGTGTTGGGGTTCTCCTTTTTCTAAGAAATGTTTCTTTAGATTCAATTTTCTAATGAATTTTTGTAAATCTATAAATGCTTCAAACTGATTAAAACTTGCACTAGGTGCATATTTAATTCCACTATCTAGTACCAATAATTCTTCCTGGGTGAAAGTTACGTCTGTTAGGTTAAAAATACCCTCACCTAATTTTCTCTTTTCCTTTTTGCCTCCCCCTCTACAACCTCGTTTTCTCTTTGATTTGTGTTTCCTCCAGATTCCTGGGGGTTCCTGTTCCAGCCCCCCCTGCTGGTCTGAAACACTGGCATGGGTGGTTTGTAGGGTTCCCTCCAATCCCGCCATTCCCCCTGCCACATGGCTGGGCCATAATGTGGGTTGTAATTGGGGTTGTAGTTGTAATATCCTCTACCCCTACCCCTATACCCTCCCCTCCAGGGTCTGGGGTACTGTCCCATGGGGGGTGGGGGTGGGTGGGGGGGTCCAGTCGGAATGTGATTTTCTCGTTCAGATATTTTACTGTTTACCTTTTTCTGGCTAATGCTTGGGGTACGTGCTGTTGCCCTAGGTTCTCTTCTTGGTAAGTTGGCGATCGGGGTACCTGGTGTGCCTTTGGTCCCATTTCCTACACCCATCTCCTCGGCAATCACCTCCTCATTCAGGGATGTGTTTGCAGAGTTGCTGGGTGTTTCCTCCTCTTGCCATCTGTACACTTTCCCTTCCAAATAGTCTTTTTTATCTCTTTGGTATTTTTTAACCTTTTTACTTTTTACTTCATTATCAAGTTTGGTCAAAAATTCTTGTAATTTGGCCGCTCTAGTTTTATACTCATTTGTTTCTACATGTGGTGTGATATTCTCCTTAATGGTACCAATGGTGGATTCTATCTTTTTTAGCTTGATTCTTCTCCTTTCAATTATAATGTCCAACAGTTTGTTTTCACAGCTGTTGAAAAACTCAAACCAGGTTCTAGATAGATTTTCATCTATTAGCCCATCATTAGGGCCTAGATCCCATCTCAGTCTTCTAGGGGTGATTTTGGCCTCTCTATATTGATCTAATGTGTGAATATCCCACCATATTCTAATTTGCTTATCCATAGCATTCTTTAGCTGTTTGAAACTTTGCTCCAAATTAAGTGACGTGGTGGTATCATAATTATGAAAAAGTTCGTCCAAGTTTAACTTGCGATTGGTCAGAAATGAAAAAACCTCCATGTGATGCTGCCCGTGAAAAAATTATATATAAAATATAAATAGACTAGTGTGTGTGTGTCACCGGCGCAAAACCAAAAACAAAATCTCCTAATTACTTTACTTGTAATTGCCTTAGCTGCTGCATCCAAAAAAACTTCTCATAGAGATATACTACAGGTGCTGTGTGTGTGGATGCGCTGCTTCCATCTAAATACGCTTATATCCTGTCTATAAAGTGCAAACTTATTCCATATACAACCTAAGATCATATGCAATCAATAAAGATTTTTTTACATATCAAAAATTATAAAATTTATAAAAGTTCAATAATTCAATAATGTGTGTCACATAATAGCAAAGTCTCCCAGTGATGCGTTCAAATCTTCTGTCAATTGCCGTGATTGGCGTGCGCTTGTAATAATACAATGTGCTAGTGACTTAGTGCTCCACCTCCACCTGTGAGATTGGCCACTCACCGGATATTCCTTTAAAACTACACCTTTGGTTCATTCATGGGGATAACCACTCCACTCAAAGGGAACTTCTTCAACAGATATAATTGGACCATAATGTTCCTCATGAAACATGAATAAAAACGATCATCGCGCAATACCGTTAATACTGTTTATTATAAACACAAAGTAAAAACTGTGCACTCACATTTATGTGTGCCCCCCAGCCGGCACAAAGCTATTCCAACAGTTAGGGACGGGTAGGTATAGCCACCTAGTTCGCCTATGTGTGCTGTGCGACCTCCGTTCCTCCCCTCTTGCCTGTTCGCGTCCTCACCAATCCCGTTCGTATTGGATCACGTGGGTATGTGTTTCCCAGCAGCCTCTACGCGTTTCGCAATTTGCGTCATCAGGAAGCTGCTATTTGGTTGGTTCCTGTTCTATTTATATTAAACATGGGCGGAAATGCCCCTGCCGCCATCTTGATTATGGGCATTCCCTTACATTGCTCTCTAGTATGACTTCCTCCCACTTGTCGCCATTTTGACTGTGGGTATTAGCCCATTCTTATAGTTGTATGTTGCGCATACCCTTTTCCTTACTCTATCTTATTATTGCGATTTGATTCCTAATGTCCTGAAAATGTATGGATATATTCACAACTACCCCCTCCCCATCTGTTGGAGAGGCTTTCACATGAAATTAAATCTTTTGGCCCTTGGGTTATGTGACATTTAAAACATTTAAAACATCCTAATACATGTTATTACGCATCTATTGTTACTAGATTTACAATATGAAACAGCAAAAAACATCCGCATTACTTTATTTTAGCAGAATACCTGTACACCCCTATCCTTTATTAAATTTAGTCATTAACCTATGGTTAGTACTTAAAACTATCTTAGTTACCAAGAGAAGATGTTTGAACTGCTAACATTAAAAATTAAATGATAAAAATAGGAATAAAAATAAAAATAAAAATAAAATTAAAATACTAATGAGAAATAAATGAAAAAATAAAACAATAAGTAAGAAATAATAAATGAAAAAAATAAAAAAATAAAAAAATGAAAAAATGAAAAAAATGAAAAAAATGAAAAAAATGAAAAAATGAAAAAATGAAAAAATGAAAAAAATAATAAAATGAAAAAATGAAAAAAATGAAAAAAATGAAAAAAATGAAAAAAATAATAAAAAATAAAAAATAAAAAATAAAATATAAAAAATAAAAAATACAAAAAATATAAAATATAAAAAATATATATAAAATAAAATAAAAAAATAAAAAAATAAAAAATAAATAAAATAAATAAAATATAAAAATAAAAATAAAAATAAAAATAAAAATAAAAATAAAGAATAAAATAAAAAATGAAAGAAAATAAAAAAAAATTTGAATGAAAAAATATAAAAAATGAAAAAATGAAAACATGAAAAAACGAAACAAACATAAAAAATGAATGAAAAAAATGAAAAAATTGAAAAAAATGAAAAAATGAAAAAAATGAAAAATTATGATTAAAATAAAACCTCTATTTTTAGCAATTCCTTTTTAGTAATCTTCTAAAAAGCAATTTATATCAATCTCCACGTTTAACCCCTGTGGCCTCATCGTGTCCAATTTGAATATCCAGTGGGTTTCATTCTTTGAAACTTCCCTTTTCATGTTGGTGTTTCTCCAATTACGTACTACTCTGTCTATTCCATAAAATTTCAAATGTTGGGGGTTTCTATTATGTACCTCTCTAAAATGCTTTGATACGCTATGGTGTTTGAATCCTTTTTTGATGTTTCTGACATGTTCACCTATTCTTACTGATAGGGCTCTAGTTGTTCTGCCCACGTACTGTAATCCACAACTGCACTCCAGTACATATGTAACATGGGTACTACAACATGTTATCAACTTATCTATTTTATATGCTTGCTCTTTGGTGTTTGACATAAAACTTGTGATTTTCCTATCATTCTGGTTAGTAGATCTGCAAGCTTTACATTTCTTGCATCTAAAAAAACCTTTCTGGTTAAAAAGTGTTGAGAAATCTTTGGGGGGGTCTGGCACATTTTTTACTATTTTGTCTCTGATCCTTCTTGCTTTTCTATATACAAATGTTGGTTTCCGGGGTAATACCTTACTTAATTGTGGGTCACTGCTGATGATCGACCAATTTTTCTTTATGATATCCTCTAATTTTTTGTATTGTGTATTAAATCCCGTGATGAACGGTATGCTATTATCCTGCTTGTGTTTTCTTACTTTGCTACTCAGGATTAGTTCCCTGTCCATATTAGCCACTTTTGAACGTATATTCTCCAGTACATTTCTTTTGTAGCCCTTGTCTATAAACCTGTCTATCAGAATATCTGTTTGTTGTAAATAGTCCTCCATTCGGTCACAGTTCCGCCTAATCCTGATGAACTGGCTTTTCGGGATAGCTGCCTTCCACTGGGGGTGGTGGCAACTCCCCATCGGTATGTATCCATTCCGATCCGTTTCTTTAAAATGTGTTCTGGTTCCAAGCTTATTCCCATTTTTATATATTTCTAGGTCTAAGAAATTAATTTTCTGTTGATGTACTGTAGCAGTGAATTTAACCCCATACTTGTTGCCGCTAATAAATTGGATAAACTCCTCCAGCTGTTCTCGGCTTCCCTTCCATATTATCAAAATATCGTCAATGTAGCGTTTGTATAACAGCAAATGTGGCCAGCATCTTCCGTAAATGTCTTCCTCCTCCCACTTACTTAGGAAGATGTTGGCCACACTCGGTGCATACTTATTGCCCATTCCTACTCCTTTAATTTGCCTGTAATATTTATGGTTGTGCCAGAAAAAATTGTTCCCCATGGCCATTCTTAGTCCTTCTAGGATGAACTTTCTTTGTTTTAATTGCAAGTCTGATAGGTTTTTCATTCCCCATGCTACTGCTGCCAGGGCATCTGTCTGCTTGATGTTGGTGTACAGCGACTCCACATCTAATGTTACCAGTAGCGTGGAGCTGTCTACATTTACATCCTTTAGATTGTTAATAACATCTTTACTATCTTTAAGAAATGCTTTTCCCTCTCCTGCTATAGGTTGGAGGAACACATCTAAGTACTCCCCCAACCTAGAGTGCACCGATTCAATGCCACTAATTATTGGCCTTCCTGGTGGCTTGGTTTTGTTTTTGTGTATTTTTGGGACTTGGTATATTACTGGTACTCTTGGTGCTTCTGTCAGTAGATATTTCCCTTCCTTCTTGTTTAGGATTTTGTCTGCTATGCCCTTATTCAGATATTCTTTTAGTTTTTTCTTTAGCTCTTTATTGGGATTCTTTTTGAGGGGTTGGTATGTACTTAGATCATTAACCAGTCTCCCCAACTCCTCATAGTAATTCTCCTTTGTTAGGATCACTATCCCTCCCCCCTTATCGGCTGGGCGTATCACTATGTTCTTCCTTTTTTCCAGTTTTTTTATTCCCTGCCATATTCTATTTTTATTTCGTTTTGGTGGTTTAATATTTTTGATCTCTTTCTCCACTATCCTTTTGAACACTTCTATGTGTTGGTTAGTGTTGGACCTGGGGTTGAACGTGGATTTGTTCCTCAAATTACTATGCTTGTATCCTGTCTCCATTGGTTGGTGTTGGGGTTCTCCTTTTTCTAAGAAATGTTTCTTTAGATTCAATTTTCTAATGAATTTTTGTAAATCTATAAATGCTTCAAACTGATTAAAACTTGCACTAGGTGCATATTTAATTCCACTATCTAGTACCAATAATTCTTCCTGGGTGAAAGTTACGTCTGTTAGGTTAAAAATACCCTCACCTAATTTTCTCTTTTCCTTTTTGCCTCCCCCTCTACAACCTCGTTTTCTCTTTGATTTGTGTTTCCTCCAGATTCCTGGGGGTTCCTGTTCCAGCCCCCCCTGCTGGTCTGAAACACTGGCATGGGTGGTTTGTAGGGTTCCCTCCAATCCCGCCATTCCCCCTGCCACATGGCTGGGCCATAATGTGGGTTGTAATTGGGGTTGTAGTTGTAATATCCTCTACCCCTACCCCTATACCCTCCCCTCCAGGGTCTGGGGTACTGTCCCATGGGGGGTGGGGGTGGGTGGGGGGGTCCAGTCGGAATGTGATTTTCTCGTTCAGATATTTTACTGTTTACCTTTTTCTGGCTAATGCTTGGGGTACGTGCTGTTGCCCTAGGTTCTCTTCTTGGTAAGTTGGCGATCGGGGTACCTGGTGTGCCTTTGGTCCCATTTCCTACACCCATCTCCTCGGCAATCACCTCCTCATTCAGGGATGTGTTTGCAGAGTTGCTGGGTGTTTCCTCCTCTTGCCATCTGTACACTTTCCCTTCCAAATAGTCTTTTTTATCTCTTTGGTATTTTTTAACCTTTTTACTTTTTACTTCATTATCAAGTTTGGTCAAAAATTCTTGTAATTTGGCCGCTCTAGTTTTATACTCATTTGTTTCTACATGTGGTGTGATATTCTCCTTAATGGTACCAATGGTGGATTCTATCTTTTTTAGCTTGATTCTTCTCCTTTCAATTATAATGTCCAACAGTTTGTTTTCACAGCTGTTGAAAAACTCAAACCAGGTTCTAGATAGATTTTCATCTATTAGCCCATCATTAGGGCCTAGATCCCATCTCAGTCTTCTAGGGGTGATTTTGGCCTCTCTATATTGATCTAATGTGTGAATATCCCACCATATTCTAATTTGCTTATCCATAGCATTCTTTAGCTGTTTGAAACTTTTCTCCAAATTAAGTGACGTGGTGGTATCATAATTATGAAAAAGTTCGTCCAAGTTTAACTTGCGATTGGTCAGAAATGAAAAAACCTCCATGTGATGCTGCCCGTGAAAAAATTATATATAAAATATAAATAGACTAGTGTGTGTGTGTCACCGGCGCAAAACCAAAAACAAAATCTCCTAATTACTTTACTTGTAATTGCCTTAGCTGCTGCATCCAAAAAAACTTCTCATAGAGATATACTACAGGTGCTGTGTGTGTGGATGCGCTGCTTCCATCTAAATACGCTTATATCCTGTCTATAAAGTGCAAACTTATTCCATATACAACCTAAGATCATATGCAATCAATAAAGATTTTTTTACATATCAAAAATTATAAAATTTATAAAAGTTCAATAATTCAATAATGTGTGTCACATAATAGCAAAGTCTCCCAGTGATGCGTTCAAATCTTCTGTCAATTGCCGTGATTGGCGTGCGCTTGTAATAATACAATGTGCTAGTGACTTAGTGCTCCACCTCCACCTGTGAGATTGGCCACTCACCGGATATTCCTTTAAAACTACACCTTTGGTTCATTCATGGGGATAACCACTCCACTCAAAGGGAACTTCTTCAACAGATATAATTGGACCATAATGTTCCTCATGAAACATGAATAAAAACGATCATCGCGCAATACCGTTAATACTGTTTATTATAAACACAAAGTAAAAACTGTGCACTCACATTTATGTGTGCCCCCCAGCCGGCACAAAGCTATTCCAACAGTTAGGGACGGGTAGGTATAGCCACCTAGTTCGCCTATGTGTGCTGTGCGACCTCCGTTCCTCCCCTCTTGCCTGTTCGCGTTCTCACCAATCCCGTTCGTATTGGATCACGTGGGTATGTGTTTCCCAGCAGCCTCTACGCGTTTCGCAATTTGCGTCATCAGGAATCTGCTATTTGGTTGGTTCCTGTTCTATTTATATTAAACATGGGCGGAAATGCCCCTGCCGCCATCTTGATTATGGGCATTCCCTTACATTGCTCTCTAGTATGACTTCCTCCCACTTGTCGCCATTTTGACTGTGGGTATTAGCCCATTCTTATAGTTGTATGTTGCGCATACCCTTTTCCTTACTCTATCTTATTATTGCGATTTGATTCCTAATGTCCTGAAAATGTATGGATATATTCACAACTACCCCCTCCCCATCTGTTGGAGAGGCTTTCACATGAAATTAAATCTTTTGGCCCTTGGGTTATGTGACATTTAAAACATTTAAAACATCCTAATACATGTTATTACGCATCTATTGTTACTAGATTTACAATATGAAACAGCAAAAAACTTCCGCATTACTTTATTTTAGCAGAATACCTGTACACCCCTATCCTTTATTAAATTTAGTCATTAACCTATGGTTAGTACTTAAAACTATCTTAGTTACCAAGAGAAGATGTTTGAACTGCTAACATTAAAAATTAAATGATAAAAATAGGAATAAAAATAAAAATAAAATTAAAATACTAATGAGAAATAAATGAAAAAATAAAACAATAAGTAAGAAATAATAAATGAAAAAAATAAAAAAATAAAAAAATGAAAAAATGAAAAAAATGAAAAAAATGAAAAAAATGAAAAAATGAAAAAATGAAAAAATGAAAAAAATAATAAAATGAAAAAATGAAAAAAATGAAAAAAATGAAAAAAATGAAAAAAATAATAAAAAATAAAAAATAAAAAACAAAATATAAAAAATAAAAAATACAAAAAATATAAAATATAAAAAATATATATAAAATAAAATAAAAAAATAAAAAAATAAAAAATAAATAAAATAAATAAAATATAAAAATAAAAATAAAAATAAAAATAAAAATAAAAATAAAGAATAAAATAAAAAATGAAAGAAAATAAAAAAAAATTTGAATGAAAAAATATAAAAAATGAAAAAATGAAAACATGAAAAAACGAAACAAACATAAAAAATGAATGAAAAAAATGAAAAAATTGAAAAAAATGAAAAAATGAAAAAAATGAAAAATTATGATTAAAATAAAACCTCTATTTTTAGCAATTCCTTTTTAGTAATCTTCTAAAAAGCAATTTATATCAATCTCCACGTTTAACCCCTGTGGCCTCATCGTGTCCAATTTGAATATCCAGTGGGTTTCATTCTTTGAAACTTCCCTTTTCATGTTGGTGTTTCTCCAATTACGTACTACTCTGTCTATTCCATAAAATTTCAAATGTTGGGGGTTTCTATTATGTACCTCTCTAAAATGCTTTGATACGCTATGGTGTTTGAATCCTTTTTTGATGTTTCTGACATGTTCACCTATTCTTACTGATAGGGCTCTAGTTGTTCTGCCCACGTACTGTAATCCACAACTGCACTCCAGTACATATGTAACATGGGTACTACAACATGTTATCAACTTATCTATTTTATATGCTTGCTCTTTGGTGTTTGACATAAAACTTGTGATTTTCCTATCATTCTGGTTAGTAGATCTGCAAGCTTTACATTTCTTGCATCTAAAAAAACCTTTCTGGTTAAAAAGTGTTGAGAAATCTTTGGGGGGGTCTGGCACATTTTTTACTATTTTGTCTCTGATCCTTCTTGCTTTTCTATATACAAATGTTGGTTTCCGGGGTAATACCTTACTTAATTGTGGGTCACTGCTGATGATCGACCAATTTTTCTTTATGATATCCTCTAATTTTTTGTATTGTGTATTAAATCCCGTGATGAACGGTATGCTATTATCCTGCTTGTGTTTTCTTACTTTGCTACTCAGGATTAGTTCCCTGTCCATATTAGCCACTTTTGAACGTATATTCTCCAGTACATTTCTTTTGTAGCCCTTGTCTATAAACCTGTCTATCAGAATATCTGTTTGTTGTAAATAGTCCTCCATTCGGTCACAGTTCCGCCTAATCCTGATGAACTGGCTTTTCGGGATAGCTGCCTTCCACTGGGGGTGGTGGCAACTCCCCATCGGTATGTATCCATTCCGATCCGTTTCTTTAAAATGTGTTCTGGTTCCAAGCTTATTCCCATTTTTATATATTTCTAGGTCTAAGAAATTAATTTTCTGTTGATGTACTGTAGCAGTGAATTTAACCCCATACTTGTTGCCGCTAATAAATTGGATAAACTCCTCCAGCTGTTCTCGGCTTCCCTTCCATATTATCAAAATATCGTCAATGTAGCGTTTGTATAACAGCAAATGTGGCCAGCATCTTCCGTAAATGTCTTCCTCCTCCCACTTACTTAGGAAGATGTTGGCCACACTCGGTGCATACTTATTGCCCATTCCTACTCCTTTAATTTGCCTGTAATATTTATGGTTGTGCCAGAAAAAATTGTTCCCCATGGCCATTCTTAGTCCTTCTAGGATGAACTTTCTTTGTTTTAATTGCAAGTCTGATAGGTTTTTCATTCCCCATGCTACTGCTGCCAGGGCATCTGTCTGCTTGATGTTGGTGTACAGCGACTCCACATCTAATGTTACCAGTAGCGTGGAGCTGTCTACATTTACATCCTTTAGATTGTTAATAACATCTTTACTATCTTTAAGAAATGCTTTTCCCTCTCCTGCTATAGGTTGGAGGAACACATCTAAGTACTCCCCCAACCTAGAGTGCACCGATTCAATGCCACTAATTATTGGCCTTCCTGGTGGCTTGGTTTTGTTTTTGTGTATTTTTGGGACTTGGTATATTACTGGTACTCTTGGTGCTTCTGTCAGTAGATATTTCCCTTCCTTCTTGTTTAGGATTTTGTCTGCTATGCCCTTATTCAGATATTCTTTTAGTTTTTTCTTTAGCTCTTTATTGGGATTCTTTTTGAGGGGTTGGTATGTACTTAGATCATTAACCAGTCTCCCCAACTCCTCATAGTAATTCTCCTTTGTTAGGATCACTATCCCTCCCCCCTTATCGGCTGGGCGTATCACTATGTTCTTCCTTTTTTCCAGTTTTTTTATTCCCTGCCATATTCTATTTTTATTTCGTTTTGGTGGTTTAATATTTTTGATCTCTTTCTCCACTATCCTTTTGAACACTTCTATGTGTTGGTTAGTGTTGGACCTGGGGTTGAACGTGGATTTGTTCCTCAAATTACTATGCTTGTATCCTGTCTCCATTGGTTGGTGTTGGGGTTCTCCTTTTTCTAAGAAATGTTTCTTTAGATTCAATTTTCTAATGAATTTTTGTAAATCTATAAATGCTTCAAACTGATTAAAACTTGCACTAGGTGCATATTTAATTCCACTATCTAGTACCAATAATTCTTCCTGGGTGAAAGTTACGTCTGTTAGGTTAAAAATACCCTCACCTAATTTTCTCTTTTCCTTTTTGCCTCCCCCTCTACAACCTCATTTTCTCTTTGATTTGTGTTTCCTCCAGATTCCTGGGGGTTCCTGTTCCAGCCCCCCCTGCTGGTCTGAAACACTGGCATGGGTGGTTTGTAGGGTTCCCTCCAATCCCGCCATTCCCCCTGCCACATGGCTGGGCCATAATGTGGGTTGTAATTGGGGTTGTAGTTGTAATATCCTCTACCCCTACCCCTATACCCTCCCCTCCAGGGTCTGGGGTACTGTCCCATGGGGGGTGGGGGTGGGTGGGGGGGTCCAGTCGGAATGTGATTTTCTCGTTCAGATATTTTACTGTTTACCTTTTTCTGGCTAATGCTTGGGGTACGTGCTGTTGCCCTAGGTTCTCTTCTTGGTAAGTTGGCGATCGGGGTACCTGGTGTGCCTTTGGTCCCATTTCCTACACCCATCTCCTCGGCAATCACCTCCTCATTCAGGGATGTGTTTGCAGAGTTGCTGGGTGTTTCCTCCTCTTGCCATCTGTACACTTTCCCTTCCAAATAGTCTTTTTTATCTCTTTGGTATTTTTTAACCTTTTTACTTTTTACTTCATTATCAAGTTTGGTCAAAAATTCTTGTAATTTGGCCGCTCTAGTTTTATACTCATTTGTTTCTACATGTGGTGTGATATTCTCCTTAATGGTACCAATGGTGGATTCTATCTTTTTTAGCTTGATTCTTCTCCTTTCAATTATAATGTCCAACAGTTTGTTTTCACAGCTGTTGAAAAACTCAAACCAGGTTCTAGATAGATTTTCATCTATTAGCCCATCATTAGGGCCTAGATCCCATCTCAGTCTTCTAGGGGTGATTTTGGCCTCTCTATATTGATCTAATGTGTGAATATCCCACCATATTCTAATTTGCTTATCCATAGCATTCTTTAGCTGTTTGAAACTTTGCTCCAAATTAAGTGACGTGGTGGTATCATAATTATGAAAAAGTTCGTCCAAGTTTAACTTGCGATTGGTCAGAAATGAAAAAACCTCCATGTGATGCTGCCCGTGAAAAAATTATATATAAAATATAAATAGACTAGTGTGTGTGTGTCACCGGCGCAAAACCAAAAACAAAATCTCCTAATTACTTTACTTGTAATTGCCTTAGCTGCTGCATCCAAAAAAACTTCTCATAGAGATATACTACAGGTGCTGTGTGTGTGGATGCGCTGCTTCCATCTAAATACGCTTATATCCTGTCTATAAAGTGCAAACTTATTCCATATACAACCTAAGATCATATGCAATCAATAAAGATTTTTTTACATATCAAAAATTATAAAATTTATAAAAGTTCAATAATTCAATAATGTGTGTCACATAATAGCAAAGTCTCCCAGTGATGCGTTCAAATCTTCTGTCAATTGCCGTGATTGGCGTGCGCTTGTAATAATACAATGTGCTAGTGACTTAGTGCTCCACCTCCACCTGTGAGATTGGCCACTCACCGGATATTCCTTTAAAACTACACCTTTGGTTCATTCATGGGGATAACCACTCCACTCAAAGGGAACTTCTTCAACAGATATAATTGGACCATAATGTTCCTCATGAAACATGAATAAAAACGATCATCGCGCAATACCGTTAATACTGTTTATTATAAACACAAAGTAAAAACTGTGCACTCACATTTATGTGTGCCCCCCAGCCGGCACAAAGCTATTCCAACAGTTAGGGACGGGTAGGTATAGCCACCTAGTTCGCCTATGTGGACCCCCTATGATCACCGCTTCTGATACCATTTAAGCTGTTACATCTTTATACCATGTGAGTGTTCCTTTTTTATTACTTTTAATAAATGTATGCCTTTTAAAAACGATATTATGCCATGTGAGTCTTCTTTCTCTCATGGTTCCAAATAAACATCCGGTTGGCCTGTTCACACGTCGGGACGATTGAGGTTGCTGACAGACCCCCTTCCCTCCTTAATTGAAGTTGTGGATATCCGATGTTTATCCTGCTAGCCTTGGCGGCTATACAAGCTTTCTGTGACTTGTAAGGCATATGTCTTTTTCAAGTCCTCTATTTCTGGTAAGCCTCCTCACATACTATGGTGATGGCTTTGGCACACACTTAGATGTCACATTGGATTTGGTGCTTTATCGTTTCATCCATCAGTGATACTCCGTTGTTGTCTTCATCAGCTAATCCTCAGAGACTGTTGGTGGTGGTTTTTGATTTTGAAATCACTTTTTTCAAGAACACTTTTTATTAACATATATGGACTTTATTCACGGATTTTTTATATATATATATATGAATTTTTTGGTCTGGTTTTTTCACTATTCACAGGTGTATTGTCATTATGTTTTGTATGCTATTTCTTTTTCAGGTCACATGTCATTCAATTTTCCATAATATTTTCTATTTTACCTTACTATCGTAAGATAGCTTGAATTCAATTTTTATGTTTTTTTACACATAGCGCTACACTTTATTTACATATATCAAAAATTATAAAATTTATAAAAGTTCAATAATTCAATAATGTGTGTCACATAATAGCAAAGTCTCCCAGTGATGCGTTCAAATCTTCTGTCAATTGCCGTGATTGGCGTGCGCTTGTAATAATACAATGTGCTAGTGACTTAGTGCTCCACCTCCACCTGTGAGATTGGCCACTCACCGGATATTCCTTTAAAACTACACCTTTGGTTCATTCATGGGGATAACCACTCCACTCAAAGGGAACTTCTTCAACAGATATAATTGGACCATAATGTTCCTCATGAAACATGAATAAAAACGATCATCGCGCAATACCGTTAATACTGTTTATTATAAACACAAAGTAAAAACTGTGCACTCACATTTATGTGTGCCCCCCAGCCGGCACAAAGCTATTCCAACAGTTAGGGACGGGTAGGTATAGCCACCTAGTTCGCCTATGTGTGCTGTGCGACCTCCGTTCCTCCCCTCTTGCCTGTTCGCGTCCTCACCAATCCCGTTCGTATTGGATCACGTGGGTATGTGTTTCCCAGCAGCCTCTACGCGTTTCGCAATTTGCGTCATCAGGAAGCTGCTATTTGGTTGGTTCCTGTTCTATTTATATTAAACATGGGCGGAAATGCCCCTGCCGCCATCTTGATTATGGGCATTCCCTTACATTGCTCTCTAGTATGACTTCCTCCCACTTGTCGCCATTTTGACTGTGGGTATTAGCCCATTCTTATAGTTGTATGTTGCGCATACCCTTTTCCTTACTCTATCTTATTATTGCGATTTGATTCCTAATGTCCTGAAAATGTATGGATATATTCACAACTACCCCCTCCCCATCTGTTGGAGAGGCTTTCACATGAAATTAAATCTTTTGGCCCTTGGGTTATGTGACATTTAAAACATTTAAAACATCCTAATACATGTTATTACGCATCTATTGTTACTAGATTTACAATATGAAACAGCAAAAAACTTCCGCATTACTTTATTTTAGCAGAATACCTGTACACCCCTATCCTTTATTAAATTTAGTCATTAACCTATGGTTAGTACTTAAAACTATCTTAGTTACCAAGAGAAGATGTTTGAACTGCTAACATTAAAAATTAAATGATAAAAATAGGAATAAAAATAAAAATAAAAATAAAATTAAAATACTAATGAGAAATAAATGAAAAAATAAAACAATAAGTAAGAAATAATAAATGAAAAAAATAAAAAAATAAAAAAATGAAAAAATGAAAAAAATGAAAAAAATGAAAAAAATGAAAAAATGAAAAAATGAAAAAATGAAAAAAATAATAAAATGAAAAAATGAAAAAAATGAAAAAAATGAAAAAAATGAAAAAAATAATAAAAAATAAAAAATAAAAAATAAAATATAAAAAATAAAAAATAAATAAAAATAAAAAATAAAAAATACAAAAAATATAAAATATAAAAAATATATATAAAATAAAATAAAAAAAATAAAAAAATAAAAAATAAATAAAATAAATAAAATATAAAAATAAAAATAAAAATAAAAATAAAAATAAAGAATAAAATATTATTATGTGACACACATTATTGAATTATTGAACTTTTATAAATTTTATAATTTTATAATTTTTGATATGTAAAAAAATCTTTATTGATTGCATATGATCTTAGGTTGTATATGGAATAAGTTTGCACTTTATAGACAGGATATAAGCGTATTTAGATGGAAGCAGCGCATCCACACACACAGCAATTGTACATTTATGGTAACAAGGGGCGTTACATAGGCAGGCTAATTCTAATCAGGACTCGAAAGAATGTAAACATTTACTGAAAACATTATTAGTGCCGTGCACAGTGAGGGCAGTGTGCAATACATACAAAATACAATACAATTATATACAGAACGTACAAATTTCCATTACACTAGTAACACCCATATTTGCATATATACTTTAAATGGCTATAGTCTAAAGATAAGCAACATTACTCCACCCATTGTCCTGACATAGCAACTCAAAATAGAAATATCTACCCAGCTAAATCACTCCTCTGTCCTCTGTCCTCCATACTGTTAACCTTCAGAAACCATCACAAATTACATATAACATTTATGTGTTTCATATATTTTTTCAGAAACCTTTATCACCTAAAATAATAATGAACTTAAAATCTTCTAACAATTCCCCCTCAATGCACTATAATCAACAGATAAAATAAGTGCATTCATCTTAAATAATAAAGGTCTCTGATCCACTTTTTCAATACAAACAATACAATAAACATTAATACAATACAATATACAGTAATACAATTTAGTGTGTCAGATATTGTACATAAACATTTTCCAAAACTCAGATATCCCTATGAAAAATATTTAACTATTTCATTCCATTGAGAAAATTTAAATTATTATATTAATTAATTTTAACTAATTCTCCATCTAAATCATGTAATATTAAAGATTTTCTTCCTTCAACTTCATAAATTAATTTAACTTCCTGTGAAAACTCTTATGACTTTAACCATATAATTTGACTATTTTAATATAAAGATGAAATACATATCTTTGAAAAATCAAATTATATCGCTTTGTAATATAAATTATTAATCAATAAATAAAATTTCTTCCATTCCTGGAAATTTCAAAAACGAAATAACTTCTACAATATAAGTTTTTATACATTATCCTTGACACTGAACTATTATAAACATAATAAATAATCTACTCGTCTGTAGATACATAAAAAAACATAAAACTTTTCCATTATTTGATTGTCATATTTTATATATTCTATCTTTCTATTTATTTTTCTATTTATTTATCTATCGAATCATGTTCTTTAAATTTAGAAATGAAAGACATATCTATAAAAGAAAATGAAAACAAGTATCAAATTCTTATAAAAATAAATATGTTTTCCTAAGTAATTTTCATTATTTAATATAAACTATTCTAGACTAATAATCCTTTCTGTGTTTACCCATTTTATTCTTATTTTTACCAATTATTTTTATTTATTTTATTACCAATTCTTTAGAAACAAAAAATTATAATTCCAATGTACCTTAAAAATAACCAAATAATCTTTCCAATTGATATCTCAGTTGACATCTCTGTTGGCATCCCTGGTACCTTCAGATCTTTAATTCTTAACCATAACTTTAGCTACTAGAATAAATTACTAAACATACTCATTAGAAGTAGAAATCTCATTCAAGACATCATTTCTATTAAAATTTAGCAAAGGCCTAGCCATAATTTGTGAACAAACTTCTGAAATACCTGCACCTGTTGTTTGCAAAGTTTGCCACCACACTTCTTTCTATACAACAGATTGTATAAAGATAACGGAGTATGCTAATCTCAAAAGACATCCTATCATTAACTGGAAAAGTTAACAAACCTTATGTTTAGAAAATAATAAAGTTTTTAAACTTTAAATCATAATCTGATTCCATGGTTTGAAATCCAACCCCAATGGAATATGACATAAGTTCACAACAACTTAGCTTTTGTTAAAAATATTATTTTTTTCTAGAATTATCTCAATTAATTTATCAAAAAGAAACATTACCTAAAAAAAAACAACATCCTAATATCCTCCTTTAGCAGGTGGAAAAAAACTAATATAATCAATCTATATAGATTTGCCAAATTCCTCAATACTTTGTAGTATTAGGTTACTCTTTCCTTTTGGATTGCTCTATAAACAAATAAAACAATATTCAGAAGTTTGATGACAAAGTGTTCTAAAATGAGTAGTTCAGAATTTATTTCATTAGCTTAAACAAAAAAATCAATCAATCAGTCAGCCAGTCAGGTACCTGGATATGCAACAAGAAATATTTTAATTTAAAAATAACTCTATCCATTATTGTTGAAATCAATTATTTTTTACCATACATTTTATCTCCATAATCAATCTGTACTGACTCTAAGACAAAATTTCATAGTCCCCCTCTTTATCCTGTGACTAATATTAAATCTTGTAAAAGAATAATCTTACCAGATTATTGTATTGTTTCCTTTACACGAACAATTTAGGTTGGGCTTTCCCAAATATTCTATTTCTGAAAGAAATTTGATCATGTTGAAATTTCTTTTCAGAACTAAAAACATTCCTCTCATACAATATGATTGAATGAGCCACACATGCCTGTCACTCTGACTGCTAAACACATGACAGTCTTAAGTTCAGCTTTCAATGTGTCCACTAAAAGTTGAATAAGTGACTTTTTCCTTAATTTACACAACTGTGGTTCTATCCCTCACATTGCATCTATTTAATCCCCATGTATTTTTAAATACCACTACAACTGATCTTTTTAACATCCATTTGCCACTAGACAAAGCTGTGTGTGTTGACACCTTCTGTTTTCCTTATAATAACACCCTTAGTGTAACATAAGATGCTTTTCAAAACAAATGGTGCAAAACCCACAATGTCTCTGATCTGTAGCATTGGACAATGCACTCCTAACACATTTTTTATAAATACCAATGAAATTGTCTCATCACCCACATACACTTAAATGTAAAATGGCTGAGAGAGATCTCTATATTAATCAAAAATACTAAATTAATAAGGGCTTTCTTTAGATCTTCAAATTATTGTATATAAGTTCTCTCTTGTAATTAAAAATATTTACCCTACAGTAAGCCTATATAATTCATTAAAATTTACTCAGACAGATACTCTGTCTAGAAAAATCTCAATGAACTCTTGAGAAAAGTTATTAAGGCCCAAAAAAACTTATTTTTTTAAAAAACAATTACTTTAGTAAGTAATAATACCTTTTTAACAATGTATTTTTCTCATCAATGAATCCTCTTCCAGATATTTGGAAGACTTAACACAAAAATGTGTTGTGCTCTGTCCACAGAAGTGAAAAATGTCATGACATGATGACTAGTCTGTGTAACTTGATCTGCATTTCTCTGTTGGTAATACACTCCTCGCATGTCACAAACTCTTCAGAGAATGATCTGTTACTGTCAGTCTTAGCCAACATGCTTTGTATACAATACACTGTACAATTCGGTAACAATCTAGTTTTTCGTTTTTAAAATGTTTAACCTTTTTACCACTTTTTAAACATATTTTGTTTGTACATCTGCCAAAAATCATGTACACTACGTTGTATGACTTTCCTGATTATAGTAATGACAAAAAAAATTGTTTAGAGGACAATCTCGTGAAACTCACAGATTGGGTCCTGCCCAAAAACTGAGATTGGCCATATCCCCGAGAAAACTCCTCCCTCAATCAAAGTCCTTACTTTTACCAGAAATACTCATTTACAAAGACTTTTAACAATTGTTATTTTTACAATGTTTTAGATTGAACAAAACTTTCATATTTTAATATTTTCTCTGGGTAGCCTTAAATAAATTAGAACAATCTACTACTTTTAATTTAATAACCAAATCTAAGTTTGGAATTTTTGTAAAAATTGTTCAATCCTTAACTTATTATTTCCTACAACCAAATCTGTAGGATTTTTGTAAAACACTAAACACCATGTTTTTTCCATAATCTCAATTTCATACAGTTCTTTCCACAATCTTAATCTATACTTTTTCTCTGAAAACTTTTTCTTCTGCCCCCTGTTTTAGAATGACCACGTGTAATAACACACATTTTCTGTTGTTCAGGGCTAAAATATTCATAAACATTTACATGCAGCATTAAACTTAGTTTCCTTATTAAATAACTTCTTTACACTCTGGCATTAATTAATTACCTTACTACTGCATGTATTCCTGTATTCCATATATATGGAATGTATCAATTTCCCGATAGTACAGGAAAATACTTCTGAGCCTTGAGATGTTAACCATCCCATGTTACCATTTTATATAAACAAACACACTCACCCCTTGTTAGTATGATAGTCCTTGTGCACTTAAAAAAAACAAGAGATGAATAATGTCCTTTAAATTTGTTGTTTGTTGCCTTTTCTTTCGTTTGTTGCTTTTTTTCTTCCATTTGCTGCTTTTTCTTTCGTTTGTTGCTTTTTCTTTCGTTCATTACTTCTTCTTTCTTTGAAGAATAATTTTCTTGTAGCTTTTTGCCTTGTTCCTTGTATTGTGTGCTGTAGTGTGCTTTAGTGTGCTTTAGTGTACTTGCCTGTTGATTTTTCTTTGCCTGCTTCTTGGACTTTCCATCTTCAAACATCAAAATCCGACTTTCATCTTAGCTTACCAAATAGTACATACATCTGCCTGTTGTACCTCAATGGTAGCTTTTTCAAATAACGTGAAGTCTCAGTTCCTGATTCAACATTTTTTCTTATTGGGCAACTACCCAATATTTTCTTATGTGAGACTTTCTCACCTTCTTAGGAACTAACCTTGGCAGAAATCTTCACGTACGTAACGTTACGTTTTCACAAACAAAGTCTTGGATTTCCAACAATAGCTTGAAGCATACCGTCCAAATGGCCTTGTCAATCAACTTCGTAGGCTGGGTCTTCCTTTTTTTTGTTTTTTTTCAAAGTTACAAACTTTGGCTAGAGGTGAGAAAACAGACATAGAAAAACTCACCCTCGACTTTACTGAACTGTTGTCCACATCTGACGCAAACGCCTCCTTCTAGGTTCTTTGATCGTTTTTTCCCGAGACTTGATCAATCACAAAATTGTGTTGGTCTCCCCCCTTTGTCGAGGAGCAGGGAAAAAAAACTGGACTGGCTGGCAATCGCCAATGTAAAAAATGTAGAAATGGTGTAATAATTCTAGATATTATCAATTCTTATTCTCAGGGGCGTTTCTGGATGTATAGCAATGTCTTTGTGTTATATGTTATATAAATATCAGTGTCCTCTCTCCTAGAGGGTAGGGTGTATAGGAGATATGTTTATGTACTTTGTCCAAGGCCGCATTTCCAACTTACTTTTAGGAATTAGTTTCTTAGTAGAAATTGAAGAATCCTTCGTTCATACGATGCTTCCAGAAAGGTTGTTTATTTGTTCAGAAAGATAAGCCAAGACCAGACTTACATCGATAACATGTGGCATGGTGATGGTCTCAGAAGGAGGAGGAGGAAGAGACATCTTGATGTTACATTCTCCAAAGTGTTGGGTTACTTCCCTCTTGTTAACCCTACTCCATTCCTATTCTACCATGAATCTGATCCATTCTTATACTGTTTCAAAATGTTATGTCAGCATATCCTAGTAACACCCATATTTGCATATATACTTTAAATGGCTATAGTCTAAAGATAAGCAACATTACTCCACCCATTGTCCTGACATAGCAACTCAAAATAGAAATATCTACCCAGCTAAATCACTCCTCTGTCCTCTGTCCTCCATACTGTTAACCTTCAGAAACCATCACAAATTACATATAACATTTGTGTGTTTCATATATTTTTTCAGAAACCTTTATCACCTAAAATAATAATGAACTTAAAATCTTCTAACACAGAGGCTGTGCGTGACATTATAGCATTGCGCCCGGCCTCCGACAATCATAGAGACTCTGGCGACCATCTGGTCTGCCGGAAATCTCTATGGTGGACATCCGGCGCCGGCGGATCCGTTCTCCGACTCACCAATTGCAGAGGTGAGTCGGTAGAAGCACCGCAGGGCGGCAGGAGGGGGGGACATCCCCTCTCGCTGCTCGTAAGAACGACCAAGCGGCTGACCCGCTGCTATGACCGTTCTTATGGTGTAGGGAATCGCCGGCTGAAAACGACTATCTGAATGATGTCTCTAGCTGCAGGCATCATTCAGATGTACCCCCACAATCCCAGGACGTCCTACGGTCAGCAAGTGGTTAATACAAGAGGAGGGGGGTTCCATTGAAAGGATTTCTTCAGTCCAGTCTGAGCTGACATTGGCTTCCCACCTGAACACGTCACAGAGCAGTGTATCCATCTCATCAACTATCAGCGCCTTGTCTCAGCTTCTGACCACAAACCCCTCTGGATCTCAGTCTGAGGTGATTCCAGAGCCACAGAAGGACAACATGTCAGAGGCACCAATTTATGTTTGATGAGGAATATTGGTGAGTGATGGCTCGTCTAAAACATCATCACATAGGTTCAACTTTTCTCAGGTATGTGACTTTCTTGGGGAAATAACTTGATCATAACATTCTATATGTATTTTGTAGTCAACTCCAACTTTTAGGACAATGTCACACTAGCAGTTCTTCAATAAGTGTGTAGTCACTACTCTTGTCTATATCCCCACTAATATTCCTGTGTTACTAAAGACATGGAATCTTCATCCGAAGCATATAGCGAGATTACTTCTTTTTTTGGAAATAGATCCCTCTGTCCTCCTCAATTGTCCCTCTTCTGTGTACAGATCTCCAAAAAAATGTACTATTTCATTACAAATAATGTTGTGGCGGAGTAAATCTTTCATCCAGCGATTAAACGATTGCAAACATGGCACTGGCACATTTAATACATACATACTTTGTGCTATTTGTCCTTCCCTTTCATCTCAGAAAGTTGGGAGATATGCCAATGACACATATAACTTTTGTTAGCCATTCTCAGAGTGGTGGGGCTAAGCCTTGCAGTTAAGATTATTAAAGCAAAACTAGAATCAAGTAGGTTGATATAAAAGGTCTTCTAGCTTACAATGGTAATAGCAGGACTCTTGTTGGGTATGTTCTTATCATTTTGTGATTAATTATTTTAAATGATTTACTGATTAATTTTAATATGACATTGCCAAGAACATTTTTTACATATTTGGTGGAGTAATTCACAGGAACCTGAGTTTGTTTTTTAGCAATCTAGAAGAGTAAAACTAGTAAAGGATGGTTTCTTTTTGGATGATTTAGGTCTCTATTCCTTTTGTTTATTGTCTCATTAACTAAGATTAGCTATTCCAGGGCTGTTTTCTAATTTACACAAAACACCTATGTAGTCAGTGTCTGTAACCTTATAAATGTTTAGCATTTCATATATCATTATTTACTGCAGGATAGTCAGTCATTCTATAAGGAAGAAATCTTTCAGAACTGACCATGTGCATTTTTTTATTATTAATTCTATATTCATGTTTGCTGTTCACAAATAATTTTCTTTATTTTACTCCAACAATATTTTTTTATATTTTTTAGGTGACAAGTCTGGACTATTTCCAGGGGTTGAACAAGACCCCTGCCTGGTACATGGGGGATTTAACTTGTACATATATAAGTAGTTACTACTCCTGTGCACTGGGTGGTGCTCTTGAATTTTCTCCATACACAAAAATACCCGCTGATCCTGCCAGAAATCCAGTGAGCTCCTAAATTCCTGTTTGAACTGACAACCCTGGAGGAGTTATGCAATTAGGAAAATGTCTTGATGGGTGGATGTCAGTCTGGAGGAGTGGGGGTAATTAAATACAGTATATTTTTTTAAGTACATTGAGAAGGTATTGTGTTTTTCTTTTCTCCCTTTTCTCTTCCTTTAGAGCCCTTTCATACTGACAGCGCGGCACTTTTCTGTCATTTTAGAAGTACTTTTCTGCCACTAGGGGCACGCTTTTAACCCCTGCTAGCGTCCGAATATAGGGTTTAAAGCACCGCTACCACGGCACTTTGCAGGGCGCTTCGGCGCGCTGCCCATTGATTTCAATGGGCAGGGGCCCTTTAGGAGTGGTGTATACATTGCTCCTAAAGTGCCCAAAAGATATGCTGCTTGTAGGACTTTTTTGAATGTCCTGCCAGTGCAGCGCCCCAGTGTAAAGGAACTCGGGCTTTCGCACTGGGACTGCAGGTGAGGCATTTTTCAGGCGCTTTACAGTCGCTATTTTTAGCGCTAAAGTGCCTGAAAAACGCCTCCAGTGTGAAAGGGGTCTTATTAAATCTTTTTTTTTCTAGTGAATGGTATTGTGAAAACCTCTTCTAGGTAAAAGAAAAAAAAAAACACACCAAGGTCCTGCAAGGCCTATATGAAATATAAATTGCTTGTGAAATAAACAACTCTGTAATTCCTCCTGTACAATAATAGTGTGGATTACTGTAGATGTGAGATTCATAGGGAAGTCGAATAAGATAGAAGAGGAGGCAATATAAATTGAAATCCCAGTCTACAGTATAAGGCCAATGAACATATAGCCACTCTGCATCCAAATGACCACACACAAATTAAAAATAAATAAATAAAAAGAGTAAAGGTGGTGGGTAGTGATGAACCAACCACACCTGGGGGGTGGTTGAAAAGGGTTCGGTGAACAGGTTTGTGTGCCTAATTTGAACCCCTTTGAAGTCAATGGGAGCCGAATGTTAAAAATACATTTCTGGACATTTCCTGACCTAATAGGCAAGAGAATGTCAAACAAATGAGATGGGGGTTGGGCACTGACCTTGGAGACATGTATCAAAGCTATTTTTTTAATGCCATTAGTTGCAGAACTGGGCACTGCCCTTAGGGACATACAGCAAAGAAAAAACATCTAAAAATTCAATTTTGTTGGGAAGAGCTTTAATAAACGCTTATTTAAACATTACATATGCAAACCCCCCATTAAACATCATGTCTGGGGTTGTGTTGCCACAAAATCCTTTTAATCCAGGACACATATTAATTAAACCGGTTCTGAGGCTGATTTAATGCAGACAAGGCACCAAAAGAGTTTAATTACCAACTTAATCAACCACAGAACCTGTGTAATTATTGTGTGTCCTGGATTAGAGGGATGATGTGGCAACCCTAGTCTGGGGGGTGACCTGACCCTGCTTGTGAAGTGTTGTATCTGTACAATGTATGCAACCTACTACAGGAACACCGACATTTACAAAAAGAAAGCACGTTTTAATTGCAGGAAAAGATGACATTTAAAAAATCATCATTTTTCTTGCTAGAAAATTACTCAAGACCCCCAAACACACACACACACACATATATATATAAAATTGTGCACACTCTTGGGATGGGACCAAGCTTTTCTACTTAAAAATCTCCATCAGCTACGCTTTAACATATTTTACAGCTTACAAGTTTAGAGTCCCAGAGAAGGTCTAGAGCTAGAAATATTGCTTTAATTCTAATGTTTGCAGCGTTACCTCACATGTAAGGTTTGAATGTAGTTTACGTGTACGGGTGCAACCTACGTATGCGTTTGTTTCTGTATGCGAGCACACAGGGATGGCGGGGGTTATTTTTACACTTTCCCTTTTAATTTTTACATTTTTGATCACTTTTATTTTTATTACAAGGATAGTAAACATCCTTTGTAAAAGGAATATTGCATGACAGGTCCTCTTTATGGAGAAATGTGGGGTCTATAGGACCCCACATCTCTCCTCTAGGCTGAAAAGCCTGAGATTAAAAAAAAAAAAATTAACAAAAAAAGAGAGTGTTTACATCTGCTGGCGCCGGAAGTGACGTCATGGCATTGCTTCCAGCCCCTGAGAGTCATAGAGATGACGGGGCACCATGTGGTCTTTGGTCAGCTCTATGGTAAACTTCCGCAACTGGCCGGTTCATTCTCTGGCTCGTCCATCGCACGGGCGAGACGGAGAAGCACCAGAAGGCGGTGGGGGGGGCGTCCCCTGCCGCCACCTGTAGAAACAATCAAGCGGTGAAACAGCTGCTATGAATGTTTATATTGTGCAGGGAATTGCCTGCTGAAAAGAATAGCTGGATGATGCCTGCAGCTGCACCCATCATTCAGATATCACCACTTCAAATCCCCAACGTCATATGATGTAAACCCGGGTGAAGTAATTAAACAACTGGGGATTCCAGTCATCTATACCAGACCCTATATAAGGATGGAGATGTTAATGGGAAGCCCCACAAAAAACACAGGGGGTCTCCCCCAATTTATAGCAGACCCTTCAGTTCCTGCCTCTGGGATATACATAAAGTGCCGCAGCGGCGCTGTCATTTACTAAGGAAAACTGTTGCTCAAACCAGCAAATGATATATGATTGACCTCTGCATTGTGTTAAAGCATAATGACCCCTCCAAGGGTCTGCTGTGTATTTTAGGAAGCGTGTTTGAGTTAGAGGTGTCTGTGTGGGTTTTGTTTGTTTTTTTTTGTTTTGTTTTTTTAAATAAACTGCCAATGAATGTCCTTTTGTTGGAAATTTAAACGGTATCATGTATTCTTTGTACATTTCTTTGTAAATAGCACATCCTACAATACCCCTGCCCCATCACAGGACCGGTTATACTATAATACTATACTATATACAAGCCACATTGCCCAAGCCATCGAAGAGGGCCCCCCTCACCTACCTTCCACCCACCAGACTGGATAAACGCTATGAGGTGCCGCGTTGCACTTAGAAGCCCAGAAAGAAAACACACAGGAACTGAATCCACCAGATGTGACGTCGGCAACCCGAAACTCGAGCGGACGCTTAACCCGGCTGTGAATGGAGGGCTATGTAGCCCCGGACTCCTCCCACAGATCCAGCCTGGCCTCCAGCCAGCCTTTCAGCATAGTGCACCCCCTTAGGAGCCACAGATAAACTGGAACCCCCCACTCCTGCACAGCCAGGCACACTGAATTTCACAGGCACTCCCAGGCAGATTCAGAGAACAGTCTGTGACTTTGTTTTTGTTAATTATTAAGGGTTAATAACTTGGATAGGGATGGGAGATTATGGGATGCCCACTTGAATTCAACAACAAAACTTAAGGGACATTCTTATTTTATACATGTCTCTATATACAGCTCCAACTTCTTTCTTCAACACACACTTGCTTGTTCCAGCTATGTCACTCTATGATGATCTGACAGCCTCCAGTCAAATGTAACCACAGCCCCTTACAGGCAGGGACTCGCAGCCCCTATGAGTGTAGAACAGTGGAGTGACACAGCTTATACTTTCACATCAATTCCTTTCTGTGGTCACTGATCCCAGCACCACCGCTTCAGGTACTGCCAACCCACCTGGCTGCATCTGCCTCTTTCATTAGCCCTCCAGGCTAACTTCTCCACAGCAGCCTACCAAACTGACTCTCACCAGCCCACCCAGCTGACTCTCACCAGCCCACCCAGCTGACTCTCAGGAGATCTCCTAGGAAAATGTTGAAGACTTAAGCACAGCACAGTATTCAGGCAGAACTGTCTAGATGTGGCAGTCTTCCCTCTTATTAGCCCCCAGTAGTGGTGACCTACTCACGCTCTCCTCTTTCCTGCTCCCGTGTCTCCAGGAAGGGCTTCCTCAGAGTGTTATGGCAAGATACTTCCAGCACCTGAGCCCCAGCCCAAGGTCACCCCTCCAGACTAGGGAGTACCCCTCAGGGCCTCCGACAGCCTTCACAGCACTATATCTTTCACCCGACTCTCCTGCTGGCATGGCCCATGTCTATTTAGGAGGCTGATGTTAAGTGAAGATTGTTTACCCCTAGAAGCAGTGTATGCTTCATGTACTAAAGGTGTGGGATATCATTTTTCATTTAACTTTTGTTTCAGGAGGTGACCTTGTGACAAGTATTTGTTATGTGTACAATTATGTTTAAGTCAATGAAATTGACTTTTTGGGATGTTGGCTGTCCACATAGAATGGTAGTAGCTATGGAATTGTAGAAAATAATTGTCTGTGGTTGTTTTAACAATTGTTTGCATATATAGTCTGCTTCGCATGGCACAATTTTAAATCCAAAAAGGTCAGATTGGATCGCATACAGATGTAAATGAGAGGCCTAGGGTGTTTGGAGTTCCAATATGTAACAGATTTCTCTACCAAGAATCGCAGGCCATCTCAAATGAAGATATCATCAATAGAACAACCAAAAAAAAGACTATATTTCTTGAATAGGGGTTGTTGTTCCAGATAGACTGGTGTTCCTATAGGTCCATGGTCAAATTTGCATAGCTAGGGGCAAAATTTGCCCCCATAGCTGTGCCCTGTATTTGTAAAAAATAGTCACCTTATAAGGAAAAATAGTTGTGTGTAAAAACACACAAAAAGGTAAGTGGCATCCATTACAAATTGGGCTTGTCTGTGATTTGAGTGAGTCTTGGATGAGAAAGTATTGCTCTGCTCTACGTCTGAACTCATGGGTGATTGAGGTATATAGGGAATTAACATCAAGGGATACCCACAGATATGGTGGTTCCCAGGTATGTTTTCAAGATGTCTACAAGGTGGATACCATCATATGTGTTTGTGTGTGTTCTATATATACACACACACAGTATAACAAGTGTTGAGGGTGGAGTGCACATGCTCCAATGTAAATTCAAATTCCATTCAGTGTTAAAAACATGATAGTTTTGGGCTATACAGATAGCGCCCTTCAGAATAAGACACATGCAATGATAGTGATCTTTACAAGCTTATCTATCTATCTATCTATCTATCTATCTATCTATCTATCTATCTATCTATCTATCTATATATAGTTATATATAATGTGGGAAGATTTAGCTCGTGGGGATCACCTTTTCTGAAGGACAGCCAGCAAACGGGCATTTTCTAAAAAATCTGGCGGATGCCAGGTTTATTTACAAGGATGTTTGCAAAATAAAAATTAACAAAACAGTAAAGTAAATCCTTGCCGTCCAGCGCTAACTAAACCGTCGCCTCTCTAGACAGTGCAGGGCTGGTCCCGTCACCCACAATATTTGCGGTAAAGCAAACCTTATAGTCCAATAGCCAGAGCTCCTCTCATTCAGGTTCCTTCCTGAGACTCAAAACCAGAGCCTTGTTGAGCTCTCTTCCTTGTTTTTTAAAGTCCACCAGGGTGTGGGCTCAAGTGGACAAGAACATCCAGACCGGAATCTAGCCTGCCACATAGGCTGGAAAAACCCGGGCCGGATTCTGATTCAATCCCTTACAACAGAACGAATGTGAGGTGAAATATAGCGATTATCCACTATATCGCCTCACATACCGTCACTATTTATATATATATATATATATATATATATATATACACCCTCTTCTCTCATATGGGATTATGGGTCATTCAGGTGCTATCGCCTTTCTCATTACATTCGATATGCACTAAAGAAGAATAAATACAAATAGTGAATGTATGTGTGTGTATATATATATATATATATATATATATATATATATATATATATATATATATATATATATATATTCACTATAAGGGTTTGTTCTTCTTTAGTGCATGATTGATCCCATATGAGAGAAAAATGTGTGTGTGTGTGTGTATATATACTTAAGATCATTGTATGTGTCTGATTCTGAAGAAGGACACTATCGGTAAAGCCCGAAACCGTTATGCTTTTAACACTGAATGGAATTTGAATTGATATATTTTTCTAATACATTTTAAGTGCATCAATCCCATCTGATTATACATATATATACTGATAGGTTTTGGGCCAGGAGCTTAAGGAAGTGACGCTTTCCTTGGCTGCAACAATGGGACAACACCTGGGGGGGATTTTGAAGACTTTTGTGGATTTTGGGTAGGTGGTAAATATAATGCCCTGTACACGGATCCGTTGGAAAAAATCCATGGATTTTGTTGTCGGAATGTGTGATCGTGTGTACGGGGCATATGGCATACTATAGCATTCTATTTTCAAAAAAGAGGCTCCTGCCTTGTTGATGATGCCCTCACTTGGTGCATTGTTGACCAATGTTTATGCTTCTTCACTATACTGGGATAGGGTATCATATTGTAGTCAAATATAGTTGTTGGTATCCGATATTAGATTATATGTGCTTCTTCAGGGTTTGATCCCTGTCTTGTACAACAATCCCTCCACTTTTGTCAGCTGGTTAGATAATGATACTGAAATGATTAGATAGACTGTTGAGAGCTAGTTTTCCTTTTGGGGTGAGATTGGAATATGCAGGAGAGTGAGTAGAGGTTTGTAGGATCTCAGAGTAGACCTCTTGTAGAAATTTTGCATGTAAGGTCCCTTCACATGCGTAGGGTTAAAGATAGATTTAGTTCTAATTGCTGTGTGTTGTACTGGAGGAGAGGTGTGAGTAAGGCTACATACACTTAATTGTCATCTGTGTAAAGGTCCTCCAAGTGCACTAGTAGGCACGTAGAATCTCGTGAATTGTCATGTGTAATATCAGTAGTGATTAGGTCTATACCAGGATTTGGCTTCTTTGTTATCAATCTTCTTTTTATTATTTTTTTTTTTTTAAAGACAAGTAATACACATCATACCATCTTCAAAAATACATACATTAAAAATTCCTTTTACATAATAAATAATCTTAATGATACCCACTTCCTCCTGTTTCTATAGAATCATCTAACTAAATTCCTATTATTCATATATACCCCAAAACATGCATTTCCTATTGCTCATACATACATCCAAACATTCAAAAAAAAAAAAAATTCCCTCCCCTTCCTTTTTTTTTTTTTTTTCCTTTCCTCCCCCTTCTTCGTTCCCTCCCCCTTCTTACTTCCCTTTCATCCCATATTCTTCCCATTCCCCTCCAATTTTAAATACTCCATCAATCTATTCGATGACCGAAATTCCTCCCATTTTTGCCATATTTCTGGCATCTGACCCCCTACATACCCTTCTTCTCTTATCTGTTTTTCCATATATGTGTCATTTCACATATCCATTCCAACACAGTTGGCTTAATTGTTTTTTTTTTTTCCAATTTTGCGCTATAATTGTTCTAGCTGCAGTTGTCATGTGGTGAAGAATATCTATTTTGATTACCCTTATTGTATCTGATGTAAGGGAAAACAACGAGGTGCTCATATTTGGACTCCTTTCTACTCCTGACACTTTCTGATATATCTCAAATATTTTGTCCCAGAAGCTCCTCACTCCTTGACAACTGTACCATACATGATCCATAGTCCCTCTTTCTACCTTACATCTCCAACACGTTTCTGTATTAACTTTGTTAACTATATTTAAAGCTACTGGGCTCCAATACCATCTCGTTGCGATCTTATAATTTCTTTCTTAATATTTATTTGCTATAAATGATTTATGTATTATTTCAAAGATGTTCTCCCATTCCTCCTCTGATATAGGATTTTCTTTTTCCTTTTCCCATTTCTTCATTCCTATTAATTCTCTAAGGGAACCAGAGGGGAGTAATAAGTTATATATCTTTGATCATTTTTTAGTTGATTCTTGTTCCTCTGCTAATATTTTTTTTCAAATTTTGTTTTTGGTCTATTTAACAAAGGTATTTTTCACTCAATGAATGTGTTTAATTGATAATATTGTAACCATTTGCCCAAGTCCTGCAATTTTGGTAGTTTACCATCCACTAGGAACTGTTCCACCCTTGCGTTCTCCACAATATTCCATTTTAAGTAATTTGTGGTTTCTAAAGCTGCCGGAAATTCAGGGTTGGAGAACAAAGGTGTCATAGGACCAGTCATAGTGGAAAGTTTCCCCCTTTTTTATTATAGTATCCCATATTTTTAATGTAGCATTTACAAAAATTGTTAACTCTTTTTTCTTTGGTCTTAAATGGGGTTTAATCCAAGGCAGGAACCTAAGTTGTGGTCCTATTAATTCCTCTTCTAGATTTACCTATTGTTTAGTTTCCTTATTATGATGCCAGTCAATAATGCTAGTTAATGATGCTGCTTGTAAGTATTTTGTAAAATCTGGTAATGATAAACCTCCATTTTTTTTATTTCTAATTAAAATTTCTCTCTTTATTCGAGGGGTTTTATGAGCCCAAATAAAGCTCACTATTGCTTTTCTCAGTTCCATCATCAGTTTCTTAGGAGGGACTAGGGGAACTGTTTGAAAAATGTATAATATCTTTAGTAATATATCCATTTTTATTATGTTAATTCTTCCCATCCATGAATATGTTATTTTATCAAATTTTTGTAATAGTTGAATTACTTTTCGGATCGCTGCATTGTAATTCAACTCCTGTAGTTGATTCAGGTTCTCAGGAATAAATATTCCTAGATATTTAGTTGCTTCTTAATTCCATTTAAATGGAAAATCTTTTTGCAAAAGTGTGTATGTTTTTTTTTTCTTAATAATGATATATTTAGTACCTCTGAGTCATCATAATTTACTTTAAAGTTACTTAATTCCCCAAATCTTTTAAATTATTTTATTAAGTTTGGAATTGTTATGATAGGATTCGTTACATATATTAACAAATCGTCTGCATATACGGCCGACTTATATTCTATATCTTTGATCTTTATCCCATTAATATCCTTATTTTTTCTTATTGCCGTGATAAGATGTTCCATTACCAATATATATAATGAAGGGGAAAGGGGACATCCCTGTCGGGTTCCATTTGATATTTGTATATATTCTGATAATATTCAATTTACTCTTACCTTAGCTCTTGAGTTGGAGTACAATGCAAGGATCCTACTAAGCATTTTGGGACCCACTCCTATCTGGATTAGTGTTTCCTCCAAGAACCGCCATCCCACTCTGTCAAATGCTTTCTCCGCATCAATGGCCAGAAGACATAGCGGGATGGCGGTTCTCTGAACATATTCCACCAAAGTGCAAGTTTTTATTATATTATCCCTAGTCTCTCTTCCCTTCGTGAATCCAGTTTGATCTAGGATTTGGCTTTTTTGATATTGTAATAACGTTACAATATCAAAACAAACAACTTAATATTTTTTTGCTAGAAAATTGCTTAAAACTACCAAACATGATATATATATATATATATATATATATATATATATATATATATATATATATATATATATATACACACACTGTATAATGAGATCCAAAAATCTAGACAATGGAGGTCCCTTCCTATTCTGAGATTATCATGCAAATTTGGCATTTCCTGAGGGTCACTGATGGACCCCACCAGTCCCAACAATGCAGGTTGGCTGCCATAAACATGGTCATTGTGATGGAAACCGTAGTGGCAGCCACACCTGAGCCTGGTATTCTACCTCCTCTTTAACATATCAATTCACTAGCCCATGACCATTGAGGTGATCCTTTGTGTCCAGGGTGTGACAGTTCTCTCTATTTTCTGTGGATAGTCATGGTCAAATATTTTAAGCAAAGCTAAAAGTCTATTTTTAGTGAATAACACAATCTCATTTGTATTTTATAATTATCCAAATGTTTAAATGGTTGCTGGTTTATATTTTTCACTACATTTTAGATTTTCAGGTTCTTCTTTTAGTGGCCATCCCCATGCAGTAGGCATTTCTGATGAACAGCATGTGACATAAAGGGGAAGCTACATAGAAAGAGTATTGCTTTTATACAGTCTATTCAGGCTGGTAAAACTTTGAGGTGAGAAGAAGTAAAACAAAAAATGACAAGATAGAATCATATTCTCTACATAGAATGAGTCATTGTGACTCCCTTCTTGTAAATATCAGCATTTTTATTCTACTTGAAGCAAAGTTAAACACCTTTGTTTGAAAAATAAATGCTAGCAGGTAGTTTTTAATGTCAGAAGAGACACCATATAGCTCTTGTGCTACTGAAGCTCTTTCCTTGTCTACTAGATTTTATTTTCTGAATTGTACACTGACTGCCACACAGAACAACTCAACAAGCAATCTCTGCATAGCAGGAATAGGTGCCAAAACAAAGTTACATCAAACCCAGCCGCTAAAGACTCTGGACCCAGAAGACGGAAGAAGGTGGCAATAGAGCGACTAGGTGCAGCATGGACATCATATTTTTTCTATAATGTTTTAAAATAATGTGCTTACATATCGTGCTACATTATAGCAAGAGCCATGTGGTCCCTTATGTTTAGTTTTATTTTAAACTGATCACATATAATGTATGTTTCTCCTATATAAATGTATAAAAAAAATTTTGGATTATCCAAACCATCCTTTCTCAAACTCTTCAAAATGGAGGAAGCCCCGAGATTACTTTTCAAATCTCAGAGATCCCCTTCTAAAGACTATTATATCCAAAGCTCTGTGTACCTTAGTGTAATGGTTGGTGGAATAAATGATCCCTATATTTGTGGTCAGTGAGAAGAATCTTCCTTACAGATATCTAGAAAGATCAATGGTGTTGGTTGCTACTTATCATCAAAGTAGAAATTCCTTTTTGGTCAAGGAACCCTTAGTGACCTCTGGAGGAACCTTATATACACATGGAACCCTGGACATGAAAAGCTGATCTAGACTAATTCTCTTCTCGTGGAAATTAAGTTTCCAGCAGTTAAAGAAATTCATAGTTTTTGCCAATGAGTTCATTCTGTAGTGAAACTATGATTTAAGGCTTCCTAATGCCATGGCAAACTCTACTGTTGTGTTAATGGTTAGAATAGTTATGTATAAACCTTTTTTTTTTTTTTTTTTTTTTTTAATGGGTATTCAGAAGCAGCAGCATTTTTAAAAGATTGTTGCTTTTGAAGGCGCTAGCTAATGATTTTTGCCATCCTTGTCTCGATACTTAATTTGTCATTCACCCAGAACATCATGTCAGTATGATATTTTCTATTACTAGATATACACATAATTGTTCTAGGTCAGTGACTAACCAAGTAATGAAGACATAATCAGGATGTTTGGAGATGAATCTCTAGAAAAATGCCCAGACATGGCAGCTCCAATAGTCCAATCCTGACAGGTCCTTTTAATCTTCATAAATATATTTTTATATTGATATAGCAATTTTTATTTTTTATTTTTTTCAATAAAGTCCCTTTTTAACTAAACTTATTGGTGTACAATATTATTAGAAATAAGATATAATGGCACAAAATAACCCGCAAGAACCTATACAGCCAATGTTACATTTTTTTCTCTATAAATATCTGGTTAGTACGCCATCATGTATTAGTTACTCAAACTAGAATTAGATTAAAAAAAAATATATAAAACCAAAAATTACCATTTTCTAGTTAATATGGTGGAAAGTTTAAATTTAAAACTCAAAAACTAAAAATTTAAAAGTTTAAAAAAAAATTCGGTTTCAGCGTGTTTAATTTTATCACCTGTTCTGTAGAAAACCTGTTTATGTGCAAATTGGCAAAAACAATGCGGGGTTATTTACACAGCATTTCCATTAGAAGTCAGCCAATGGAACTCCTTCATTCTCTGCCTTCCCCACCCATCTCCCTTATATAAAGCAGAACTCTCCCTTCTCTGATCAGTGACTCTACATTCAGAGATTCCCGTATACTGATCTATTACAGCCTAGCTGGAGATTTGGTTGTCCGGTGTTGAACTGCAGAGGAACAGAATTTTCAGAAAAATTAACCCGACTATATCACCGCTGAATACCCATAACATTAAGGTAAGGAACTTTCTAACCAATCATTGGATATTTATTATTTATTGAACATTTTGATAGCAATTCTCCAGAGATGTATGAGGTGTATGTGAAAAAATATATAAAAAACTATATATGAATTCCTGAGAAAATGGGCAATGGGTTGAGGTTCAGGATAAGATAATATGTAATACAATGTATAGAAAAGACAGGATAGACATTGGAGGCTTGCCATGATCACCCTGATGAAAAAGTTGTTAGTAATATGGAATATGTAATAAAAATTGAGGCTGTAATTTGTATGACGTAATACAATGGGAAACAGATGAGTTTTTGTGGCCAAGTAATGTATAATTTATATAAGGCTCGTCTTACAAGTATATTCTAATCTGTACAAAAAAAATGCCTTGAAAATGATTAAGGGTGCCTGAAAATAGAGGGATGTGGAAATTGAGTGTTTGGTTATTGTGGGTCATTCTAGGACTTTAACATTATGGGGAGAATGATTTAAGTGTCAGTAATATCTTCTGATGGCCTTTAGCATGGCCTCTGTTGTCTTCTATTGAGTACAAAAGGTGAAGCTACCATTTCCATATTTTACATGATAGTTCTGATGAAAATTACACTTCCTATCTGGCTGAGCTCTGTGTTCATCCTCCTGACTTTCTATAATGAAACTGAAACTCTGCATAGCTGGTTGGCAACAAGAAAGCAGGGTATCTTTTGTTGGTCATCCTTATGGTATGTTTAGTCTTTTAATGACAGAATCTGCCAAAAATATGAAGGTCACCAAGCTGCTTCTGGCAGCAGATACACCACATGTTTCCTGAAGTACACTTCAAGATAAAGTGAGTCTTTTGACCCAGTTCTAGAGAGCCCCCCCCCCCCATGCACACATACACAATTGAACTCTAAGCTACCGGATATATCCTGCTATTTATTTATGTATTATATGTCTTGGGTTTTCCTTTTGTTTTTGGTACTTGCTCAAGGTCCTTTAGCTGTACTAAATATATTTCTGTTGTGTTCAATCTCTATATTTAGTGTCCAACTTGTATTCCCAAATATTATACATGTAGATATGGTGGTCTACTACGCATTTTGTTTTTATAGGTTTATAACTGCAGGTAACAGTATTTATATTTGACACATTTCTAAAGTTTATTTTCAAAGGTTTTTTTTTTGCTTATTAATGTAACAAGTTTTAATGTTTTACTCTGCAGGACACTATGGCCTCTGCTGATCATAATGTGGAAGGTCTTCTGGACAGAATGGTGTCTTTCTATGCACAAGAACTAAAGCAGATCGACTTTGAAGAGTACTTCCTCATTGAGGAGGAGCTTGGAAAAGGTGGCTATGGAAATGTATTCTTGGTGAACGACAAGCAAACAGGTGAGTGAATTAATCTAGCCGCTATTTCAGTAACCTCTGTATATATGGATGTAAATTCAATCTGCAAGATACAGGCTTTTTCTATGGCCCATTACGTGAAATTATGACATCGTTATGAATAGAAAATGTTTCAAATATTAATGTTGGAAAAATTATTGGGCTGTTTCTTGGGAGGAGTTATGCAAATATCAAAATGTCTTGATGGGTACATATCTGTCTGGAAGAGTGAGCTTTCCTAGATGGACCGTATTTGTATGCAGAACACCATAGATTATGATCACATGTGATGTTAAGTCCAATGAATAAAAGGAAGGGGTTGGGAACAGTCAGACTGGGGATCATATGATGCTGGATGTCCTCTAGTCAAGAAATGAGGTGGGCTCTATCTGGAGAAGTTCTTGTACAGCTGAGTGCTGGTAAGGCAGTAGTTTAGCTTCTAATGAAGCATGATATAGTCTCAATCTGGCAGGAGCATATCTTCTTAAAATATTGAATATTTTCAAGTTAAAGATATAAAAATTACCAATTGAACATTTCTAGTTCTTGATCTAAGTTATTTCATTTTTTCACAGGTCAAAGAATGGCAATGAAGGTTATGGATAAGGACAAAACCAGTCAGCTGTCTTTCCTCCATGAATTCAGTATTTCATATTTACTGTCTTCTCATCAAAATATCATCGGATGTTTTGGCTTCTTCTTCTCCACCATTGACTATTTTGTTTTTGCCCAGGAACTGGCACCTGTTGGAGATCTGTTCTCCATGATCTTTCCAAATGTAAGTACATTAAGTTGTAGGAATGGCCGATTCTTTATTAAATCCTTTAAAAAAAAGTTAAAACTAATAATTTGAATTTCCCATCACTTTTTCTAAATGTCTTGGTGACCACTGTAATTAAGACAAAGCAAATCTCCCTGGGGGTGACACGTTCAACAATAAAATCCATCCCTAGCCTAAAATAAATAAATGAAAACCTTTATGGCCATACATGTATGCTTTTAACTGAAACTTTATTCATCCTTATATTCTCCCCTACTGTATTTAACATCTATTATGTTTTTGGATTTTTTCTAGGTGGGAATTCCAGAAGACGCAGCAAAGAGGTGTGCTGTGCAGATTTCCAGTGCTCTGGAATTTATATCTGAGAGAGGTTTTGTACACATGGACCTCAAACCAGAAAATGTTCTTGTTTTTGACCAGGACTGCCATTGTGTCAAGATCACGGACTTTGGACTCACTAAGGTCACAGAGACAGTTATTAGAGCAAGATGTGGAAGCAAATCTTACATGGCCCCAGAGATGTTTAACCTGAACATTTCAGATGGACTGGCTGTAGATGGCAGCCTTGATGTGTGGGCATTTGGTATTGTCATTTACTGCCTAGTCACAGGAGAGTTTCCATGGCGGGTGGCCATGCTTGATGATGAATCATATAAACAGTATGTTGACTGGCAAAATGATTTCCGGGAGGTTAATCCTCCAGAAACATGGGAAAAGGTTCCTGCTGGCATACAAAGAATGTTTTTGGATCTTTTGGCAATTGATCGCGCCAAAAGAAGTAAAACTTCAGTAGTCTTAAAATACCTGGGTGAAAGCTGGAAAGAAGAAACTCCAGAGTTGACTTTAACCACTTACCAACCCGGCCAATTCTGACCCTTCACTCCTACATGTAAAGATCATCATTTTTTTTTGCTAGAAAATTACACAGAACCCCCAAACATTATATATGCTTTTTTAGCAGAGACCCTAGAAAATACAATGGCAGTCATTGCAACTTTTTATCTTGCACGGTAGCAATTTTTCAAACACGTTTTTTTTTTTGGAAATGCTTTAAAAAAAAAAAAAAAAAAAAAACAGTAAAGTTAGTCCAATTTTTTTGCATAATGTGAAAGATGAATTTGCGCCGAGTAAATAGAAATCTAACATGTCATGCTTCAAAATTGCACACGCTCGTGAAATGGCGCCAAACTTCGGTACTTAAAAATCCTCATAGACAATGCTTTAAAATTTCTAACTGCTTACATGTTTTGAGTTACAGAGGAGGTCTAGGGCTAGAATTATTGCTCTTTCTCTAACATTCGCGGCGTCACCTCACATGTGTGGTTTCAACACCGTTTTCATATGTGGGCGGGACTTATGTATGCGTTCGTTTCTGCGTGCGACACTTTTTGAAAAAAAAAAAATTGATCACTTTTATTCCTATTACAAGGAGTGTAAATATCCCTTGTAATATGAATGTGGCATGACAGGACCTCTTTATAGTGATATATGGGGTCAATAAGACACCACATCTCACCTCTAGGCTGGGAAGCCTAAAAGCAAAAGAAAAATAAAACGATCACCGATTCCCAGCCGAAGCGGCGCCGTTTTTTTGAATGCAGAGGCTGGGCGTGACATTATAGCATCGCGCTCGGCCTCCGACAATCATAGAGACTCTGGCGACCATCTGGTCTGCCGGAAATCTCTATGGTGGACATCCGGCGCCGGCGGATCCGTTCTCCGACTCACCAATTGCAGAGGTGAGTCGATAGAAGCACCGCAGGGCGGCAGGAGGGGGGGACATCCCCTCTCGCTGCTCGTATGAACGACCAAGCGGCTGACCCGCTGCTATGACCGTTCTTATGGTGTAGGGAATCGCCGGCTGAAAACGACTATCTGAATGATGTCTCTAGCTGCAGGCATCATTCAGATATACCCCCCACAATCCCAGGACATCCTACGGTCAGCAAGTGGTTAATACAAGAGGAGAGGGGTTCCATTAAAAGGATTTCTTCAGTCCAGTCTGAGCTGACATTGGCTTCCCACCTGAACACGTCACAGAGCAGTGTATCCATCTCATCAACTATCAGCGCTTTGTCTTAGCTTCTGACCACAAACCCCTCTGGATCTCAGTCTGAGATGATTCCAGAGCCACAGAAGGACAACATGTCAGAGGCACCAATTTATGTTTGATGAGGAATATTGGTGAGTGATGGTTCGTCTAAAACATCATCACATAGGTTCAACTTTTCTCAGGTATGTGACTTTCTTGGTGAAATAATTTGATCATAACATTCTATATGTATTTTGTAGTCCACTCCAACTTTTAGGACCATGTCACACTAGCAGTTCTTCAAAAAGTGTGTAGTCACTACTCTTGTCTATATCCCCACTAATATTCCTGTGTTACTAAAGACATGGAATCTTCATCCGAAGAATACAGCGAGATTACTTCTTTTTTTGGAAATAGATTCCTCTGTCCTCCTCAGTTGTCCCTCTTCTGCTGTACAGATCTCCAAAGAAATGTACTATTTCATTAGAAATAATTTTGTGGCGGAGTAAATCTTTCATCCAGCGATTAAACTATTGCAAACATGGCACTGGCACATTTTATACATACATACTTTGTGCTATTTGTCCTTCCCTTTCATCTCAGAAAGTTGGGAGATATGCCAATGACACATATAACTTTTGTTAGCCATTCTCAGAGTGGTGGGGCTAAGCCTTGCAGTTAAGATTATTAAAGCAAAACTAGAATCAAGTAGGTTGATATAAAAGGTCTTCTAGCTTACAATGGTAATAGCAGGACTCTTGTTGGGTATGTTCTTATCATTTTGTGATTAATTATTTTAAATGATTTACTGATTAATTTTAATATGACATTGCCAAGAACATTTTTTACATATTTGGTGGAGTAATTCACAGGAATCTGAGTTTGGTTTTTATCAATCTAGAAGAGTAGAACTAGTAAAGGATGGTTTCTTTTTGGATGATTTAGGTCTCTATTCCTTTTGTTTATTGTCTCATTAACTAAGATTAGCTATTCCAGGGTTTTCTAATTTACACAAAACACCTATGTAGTCAGTGTCTGTAACCTTATAAATGTTTAGCATTTCATATATCATTATTTACTGCAGGATAGTCAGTCATTCTATGAGGAAGAAATCTTTCAGAACTGACCATGTGCATTTTTTTATTATTAATTCTATATTCATGTTTGCTGTTCACAAATAATTTTCTTTATTTTACTCCAACAATATTTCTTTATATTTTTTAGGTGACAAGTCTGGACTATTTCCAGGGGTTGAACAAGACCCCTGCCTGGTACATGGGGGGATGTAACTTGTACATATATAAGTAGTTACTCCTCCTGTGCACTGGGTGGAGCTCTTGAATTTTCTCCATACACAAAAATACCCGCTGATAATGCCAGAAATCCAGTGAGCTCCTAAATTCCTGTTTGAACTGACAACCCTGGAGGAGTTATGCAATTAGGAAAATGTCTTGATGGGTGGATGTCAGTCTGGAGGAGTGGGGGTAATTAAATACAGTATATTTTTTTAAGTACACTGAGAAGGTATTGTGTTTTTCTTTTCTCCCTTTTCTCTTCCTTTAGAGCCCTTTCATACTGACAGCGCGGCACTTTTCCTTCATTTTAGAGGTACTTTTCTGCCACTAGCGGCACGCTTTTAACCCCTGCTAGCGTCCGAATATAGGGTTTAAAGCACCGCTACCACGGCACTTTGCAGGGCGCTTCGGCGCGCTGCCCATTGATTTCAATGGGCAGGGGCCCTTTAGGAGTGGTGTATACATTGCTCCTAAAGTGCCCCAAAGATATGCTGCTTGCAGGACTTTTTTGAACATCCTGCCAGTGCAGTGCCCCAGTGTAAAAGAACTCAGGCTTTCGCACTGGGACTGCAGGTGAGGCATTTTTCAGGCGCTTTAGAGTCGCTATTTTTAGCGCTAAAGTGCCTGAAAAACGCCTCCAGTGTGAAAGGGGTCTTATTAAATCTTTTTTTTCTAGTGAATGGTATTGTGAAAACCTCTTCTAGGTAAAAGAAAAAAAAAAACACACCAAGGTCCTGCAAGGCCTATATGAAATATAAATTGCTTGTGAAATAAACAATTCTGTAATTCCTCCTGTACAATAATAGTGTGGATTACTGTAGATTAGGGATGAGCTTCGAGTTCGAGTCGAACTCATGTTCTACTCGAACATTGGCTGTTCGCAAGTTCGCCGAACAGCGAACAATTTGGGGTGTTCGCGGCAAATTCGAATGCCGCGGAACACCCTTTAAAAGTCTATGGGAGAAATCAAAAGTGCTAATTTTAAAGGCTTATATGCAAGTTATTGTCATAAAAAGTGTTTGGGGACCTGGGTCCTGCCCCAGGGGACATGGATCAATGCAAAAAAAAGTTTTAAAAACGGACGTTTTTTCAGGAGCAGTGATTTTATTAATGCTTAAAGTCAAACAATAAAAGTGTAATATCCCTTTAAATTTCGTACCTGGGGGGTGTCTATAGTATGCCTGTAAAGGGGCGCATGTTTCCCGTGTTTAGAACAGTCTGACAGCAAAATGACATTTTGAAGGAAAAAACTCATTTAAAACTACCGCGGCTATTGCATTGCCGACAATACACATAGAAGTTCATTGATAAAAACGGCATGGGAATTCCCCACAGGGCAACCCCGAACCAAAATTAAAAAAAAAAAATGATGTGGGGGTCCCCCTAAATTCCATACAAGGCCCTTCGGGTCTGGTATGGATATTAAGGGGAACCCCAGCCAAAATTTAAAAAAAAAATTGACGTGGGGTTCCCCCTAAATTCCATACCAGACCCTTCAGGTCTGGTATGGATTTTAAGGGGAACCCCGCGCCAAAAAAAAAAAAAAAAAACGGCGTGGGGTCCCCCTAAAAATCCATACCAGACCCTTATCCGAGCACGCAACCTGGCAGGCCGCAGGAAAAGAGGGGGGGACGAGAGTGCGGCCCCCCCCCCTCCTGAACCGTACCAGGCCACATGCCCTCAACATTGGGAGGGTGCTTTGGGGTAGCCCCCCAAAGCACCCCAAAGCACCCTCCCAATGTTGAGGGCATGTGGCCTGGTACGGTTCAGGAGGGGGGGGGGGCCGCACTCTCGTCCCCCCCTCTTTTCCTGCGGCCTGCCAGGTTGCGTGCTCGGATAAGGGTCTGGTATGGATTTTTAGGGGGACCCCACGCCGTTTTTTTTTTTTTTTTTTGGCGCGGGGTTCCCCTTAAAATCCATACCAGACCTGAAGGGTCTGGTATGGAATTTAGGGGGAACCCCACGTCAATTTTTTTTTTAAATTTTGGCTGGGGTTCCCCTTAATATCCATACCAGACCTGAAGGGCCTTGTATGGAATTTAGGGGGACCCCCACATCATTTTTTTTTTTTAATTTTGGTTCGGGGTTGCCCTGTGGGGAATTCCCATGCCGTTTTTATCAATGAACTTCTATGTGTATTGTCGGCAATGCAATAGCCGCGGTAGTTTTAAATGAGTTTTTTCCTTCAAAATGTCATTTTGCTGTCAGACTGTTCTAAACACGGGAAACATGCGCCCCTTTACAGGCATACTATAGACACCCCCCAGGTATGAAATTTAAAGGGATATTACACTTTTATTGTTTGACTTTAAGCATTTTTAAAATCACTGCTCCTGAAAAAACGGCCGTTTTTAAAACTTTTTTTTGCATTGATCCATGTCCCCTGGGGCAGGACCCAGGTCCCCAAACACTTTTATTGACAATAACTTGCATATTAGCCTTTAAAATTAGCACTTTTGATTATTCATGTTCGTGTCCCATAGACTTTAACGGTGTTCGCGTGTTCGAACGAATTTTTTTCCTGTTCGCATGTTCTGGTGCGAACCGAACAGGGGGGTGTTCGGCTCATCCCTACTGTAGATGTGAGATTCATAGGGAGGTTGAATAAGATAGAAGAGGAGGCAATATAAATTGAAATCCCAGTCTACAGTATAAGGCCAATGAACATATAGCCACTCTGCATCCAAATGACCACACACAAATTAAAAATAAATAAATAAAAAGAGTAAAGGTGGTGGGTAGTGATGAACCAACCACATCTGGGGGGTGGTTGAACAGGGTTCGGTGAACAGGTTTGTGTGCCTAATTTGAACCCCTTTGAAGTCAATGGGAGCCGAATGTTAAAAATACATTTCTGGACATTTCCTGACCTAATAGGTAAGAGAATGTCAAACAAATGAGATGGGGGTTGGGCACTGACCTTGGAGACATGTACCAAAGCAATTTTTTTAATGCCATTAGTTGCAGAACTGGGCACTGCCCTTAGGGACACACAGCAAAGAAAAAAACATCTAAAAATTCAATTTGTTTGGGAAGAGCTTTAATAAACGCTTATTTAAACATTACATATGCAAACCCCCCATTAAACATCATGTCTGGGGTTGTGTTGCCACAAAATCCTTTTAATCCAGGACACATATTAATTAAACCGGTTCTGAGGCTGATTTAATGCAGATAAGGCACCAAAAGAGTTTAATTACCAACTTAATCAACCACAGAACCTGTGTAATTAATGTGTGTCCTGGATTAGAGGGATGATGTGGCAACCCTAGTCTGGGGGTGACCTGACCCTGCTTGTGAAGTGTTGTATCTGTACAATGTATGCAACCTACTACAGGAACACCGACATTTACAAAAAGAAAGCACGTTTTAATTGTAGGAAAAGATGATCTTTCCCAGCAGCTTTGTTCTGTTTTCAACCACTTTGTACCCGGAGCAATTCCGACACTTCTCCTAACATTTCAAAAATCATCATTTTTTTTTTCTAGAAAATTACTCAAGAACCCCAAACACACATATATATATATATATATATATATATATATATATATATATATATATATATATATATATATATATATATATATATATATATATATATGTATATATATATATATATATATAGCAAACATTTTTGGGAAAAAAACACTTTTATGAATAAGAAAAAAAAAAACAACTCTAAAGTTAGCCTTTTTTTTTGTATAAAGTGAAAGATAATGCTAGGCCGAGTAAATAGATACCTAACATTTTAAAATTGTGCACACTCCTGGGATGGGACCAAACTTTTCTACTTAAAAATCTCCATCAGCTACGCTTTAACATATTTTACAGCTTACAAGTTTAGAGTCCCAGAGAAGGTATAGAGCTAGAAATATTGCTTTAATTCTAATGTTTGCAGCGTTACCTCACATGTAAGGTTTGAATGTAGTTTAAGTGTACGGGTGCAACCTACGTATGCGTTTGTTTCTGTATGCGAGCACACAGGGATGGCGGGGGTTATTTTTACACTTTCCCTTTTAATTTTTACATTTTTGATCACTTTTATTTTTCTTACAAGGATAGTAAACATCCTTTGTAAAAGGAATATTGCATGACAGGTCCTCTTTATGGAGAAATGTGGGGTCTATAGGACCCCACATCTATCCTCTAGGCTGAAAAGCCTGAGATTTAAAAAAAAAAAAAAAAATTTAACAAAAAAAGACAGTGTTTACATCTGCTGGCGCCGGAAGTGACGTCATTGCATTGCTTCCAGCCCCTGAGAGTCATAGAGATGACCGGGCACCATGTGGTCTTTGGTCAGCTCTATGGTGAACTTCCGCAACTGGCCGGTTCATTCTCTGGCTCGTCCATCGCACGGGTGAGACGGAGAAGCACCAGAAGGCGGTGGGGGGGGGGCGTCCCCTGCCGCCACCTGTAGAAACAATCAAGCGGTGAAACAACTGCTATGAATGTTTATATTGTGCGGGGAATTGCCTGCTGAAAAGAATAGCTGGATGATGCCTGCAGCTGCACCCATCATTCAGATATCACCACTTCAAATCCCCAACGTCATATGACGTAAACCCGGGTGAAGTAATTAAACAACTGGGGATTCCAGTCATCTATACCAGACCCTATATAAGGATGGAGATGTTAATGGGAAGCCCCACAAAAAACACAGGGGGTCTCCCCCAATTTATAGCAGACCCTTCAGTTCCTGCCTCTGGGATATACATAAAGTGCCGCAGCGGCGCTGTCATTTACTAAGGAAAACTGTTGCTCAAACCAGCAAATGATATGTGATTGACCTCTGCATTGTGTTAAAGCATAATGACCCCTCCAAGGGTCTGCTGTGTATTTTAGGAGGCATGTTTGAGTTAGAGGTGTCTGTGTGGGTTTTGTTTGGTTTTTTTTGTTTTGTTTTTTTAAATAAACTGCCAATGAATGTCCTTTTGTTGGAAATTTAAACGGTATCATGTATTCTTTGTAAATTTCTTTGTAAATAGCACATCCTACAATGAGAATGAAAAAAAAATGCCTAGGACCCCCCCCCACCCCAAAGAAAAAAAAAAAATTATACTTACCTAACAGTAATTTTCCTTTCCTGATGCAAGCATGACAGCATATACGTGTGGTTAGGCTCCGCCCCCTGCCCCATCACAGGACCGGTTATACTATAATACTATACTATATACAAGCCACATTGCCCCGCCACCCCCCAAGCCATCGAAGAGGGCCCCCCTCACCTACCTTCCACCCACCAGACTGGATAAATGCTATGAGGTGCCGCGTTCCACTTAGAAGCCCAGAAAGAAAACACACAGGAACTGAATCCACCGGATGTGACGTCGGCAACCCGGAACTCGAGCGGACGCTTAACCCGGCTGTGAATGGAGGGCTATATAGCCCCGGACTCCTCCCACAGATCCAGCCTGGCCTCCAGCCAGCCTTTCAGCATAGTGCACCCCCTTAGGAGCCACAGATAAACTGGAACCCCCCACTCCTGCACAGCCAGGCACACTGAATTTCACAGGCACTCCCAGGAAGATTCAGAGAACAGTCTGTGACTTTGTTTTTGTTAATTATTAAGGGTTAATAACTTGGATAGGGATGGGAGATTATGGGATGCCCACTTGAATTCAACAACAAAACTTAAGGGACATTCTTATTTTATACATGTCTCTATATACAGCTCCAACTTCTTTCTTCAAAACACACTTGCTTGTTCCAGCTATGTCACTCTATGATGATCTGACAGCCTCCAGTCAAATGTAACCACAGCCCCTTACAGGCAGGGACTCGCAGCACCTATGAGTGTAGAACAGTGGAGTGACACAGCTTATACTTTCACATCAATTCCTTTCTATGGTCACTGATCCCAGCACCACCGCTTCAGGTACTGCCAACCCACCTGGCTGCATCTGCCTCTTTCATTAGCCCTCCAGGCTAACTTCTCCACAGCAGCCTACCAAACTGACTCTCACCAGCCCACCCAGCTGACTCTCAAGAGATCTCCTAGGAAAAGGTTGAAGACTTAAGCACAGCACAGTATTCAGGCAGAACTGTCTAGATGTGGCAGTCTTCCCTCTTATTAGCCCCCAGTAGTGGTGACCTACTCTCGCTCTCCTCTTTCCTGCTCCCGTGTCTCCAGGAAGGGCTTCCTCAGAGTGTTATGGCAAGATACTTCTAGCACCTGAGCCCCAGCCCAAGGTCACCCCCCCAGACTAGGGAGTACCCCTCAGGGCCTCCGACAGCCTTCACAGCACTATATCTTTCACCCGACTCTCCTGCTGGCATGGCCATTGTCTATTTAGGAGGTTGATGTTAAGTGAAGATTGTTTACCCCTAGAAGCAGTGTATGCTTCATGTACTAAAGGTGTGGGATATCATTTTTCATTTAACTTTTGTTTCAGGAGGTGACCTTGTGACAAGTATTTGTTATTTGTACAATTATGTTTAAGTCAATGAAATTGACCTTTTGGGATGTTGGCTGTCCACATAGAATGGTAGTAGCTATGGAATTGTAGAAAATAATTGTCTGTGGTTGTTTTAACAATTGTTTGCATATATAGTCTGCTTCGCATGGCACAATTTTAAATCCAAAAAGGTCAGATTGGATCGCATACAGATGTAAATGAGAGGCCTAGGGTGTTTGGAGTTCCAATATGTAACAGATTTCTCTACCAAGAATCGGAGGCCATCTCAAATGAAGATATCATCAATAGAACAACCAAAAAAAAGACTATATTTCTTGAATAGGGGTTGTTGTTCCAGATAGACTGGTGTTCCTATAGGTCCATGGTCAAATTTGCATAGCTAGGGGCAAAATTTGCCCCCATAGCTGTGCCCTGTATTTGTAAAAAATAGTCACCTTATAAGGAAAAATAGTTGTGTGTAAAAACACACAAAAAGATAAGTGGCATCCATTACAAATTGGGCTTGTCTGTGATTTGAGTGAGTCTTGGATGAGAAAGTATTGCTCTGCTCTACGTCTGAACTCATGGGTGATTGAGGTATATAGGGAATTAACATCAAGGGATACCCACAGATATGGTGGTTCCCAGGTATGTTTTCAAGATGTCTACAAGGTGGATACCATCATATGTGTTTGTGTGTGTTCTATATATACACACACACAGTATAACAAGTGTTGAGGGTGGAGTGCACATGCTCCAATGTAGCAGTGCTAAGCAATCAGACCCTTCCACAGGCCATATATAGAGAGAAAATCAGATGGGATTGCTGCGCTTACACATTATTAAAAAAAGATATAAATTCAAATTCCATTCAGTGTTAAAAACATGATAGTTTTGGGCTATACAGATAGCGCCCTTCAAAATAAGACACATGCAATGATAGTGATCTTTACAAGCTTATCTATCTATCTATCTATCTATCTATCTATCTATCTATCTATCTATCTATCTATCTATCTATCTATCTATATATTGATAAGGTTAGGGATTTGATTCAGAGTTCTTACTTAAACTAATGCCTACGTGTAAAATCTGTTATGAAATATAGTCTGTTATGAAATGCCTGCCTTGCAGTCTCTTATGAAATTAACCTTTGTCTGCTGACACATTATTCTCGATGAAACTACTTTTATTGTAACCTTTGACTGCTGATACAAAAATTATCTGTCGAAACTGCTTTTATTATCTGATATCTATGTTGTACTTTGATATTTGCGTTTATGTATAAAAAGATTCAATAAACCAAGACAGATCAGATTAATACGGGACATTCAAAGCTCGTAGGCTGATATACAGATATTCTGTCTGTGTCTATTTCTTTAAGAGCTAAGATCTGACAAAGCAATTTAAACTTAAAGCAACTTACTTAAAAGTTGAACCTTAACATTTTGGCGCCCGAATAGCAGGGACCCACCAGGACGCTACAAGAGGTGGCTGAGCTACGCTGACGGAACAGAAGGACAGGCATTCCGGGAACCACAGATCAAAAACCTGGCCAGGTAAGAAAAAGCTTTATTTTTCTTATATTCTGTGCTCCCCTGATTTGTGCCTATCCGTTCTGTTGGTTATGGTTCTCCTAGTTTTAAAACACCAGCCTCTGTAGTGGTGAGTCTCTAGAATTTACTGCATATTTTGGTTTATATTGCTGGAATTATTTGTTGTTTGTTGTCTGTCTGTCTTGTTGAGAAAGTGAATGAGCCTTGTCAAGGATGGTATGAGTTAGACGGGGATTGCCGAACTAAGCAACGGAATGCGCCTTACCTCACATGATTGGGAACTTGTGAGCTTGGGGGTCTGATGCTTATGCTTAACCTCACATCTAACTCATAAACCATAGACGGGTTGAAAGTATAAGCCCTGTCTGCTCCATAAAGCAGGGATAAGAGTGTATAAGAGGGATCCCAGATACGGGGGGGAATAAGGTCTCCATAAAGCCCGGAGATCTAGTCGGATACCTGGTCACTTCAAGGAATGCTTGTATATGTTGTAGTCGTCAGTCTGGTCATAATATTTGTCAGTTGACTAGCATATAAAGTAATTCGGTTTCAAGAATCTCATTCAGGAGAGGTTTTTAGTATTCTGGCATCCTAGGAGAAAAAGGCAACGAGGAGCTAGTGTAAATTGTTTAAGTGTTTTACATTGTACACTAAGTGTCCCAAACGCTACCTAGGCAGGACTGTCAGAATGGGCCAGAGGAACACAAAACCCCGTCAGGGAATTGTGGCACATTACACAGTGCCACAGATAATTAAAAACATCTGTGGGGAAGATGAAGCGCAGGACTTAAAGGATGTCCTTCGTAAATTTAAGGTGAAAGGAGCAGCGGGTTTAGACCCGGATGTATGGAGTGAAATAAAAAGGGACAGACAAGGAGAGGTGTTAGAGAAGCAATGGATGCGTCAGGTTCAATGCTTAATTAAGGTTTCAAGTAGAGCAAAAGAAGAGGGGTGGAAATATAATACAGATTGCGATGGTTGGGATATGAAAGACAGAAGAACAAATGTTGAAATTTTAAATAATCTTAACCCGACAATACCACCCCCATATACTGACATAGAGGATAAACCTCACAAGATATATCCTGTACTTGAGGGTAGAGGATGGGTTTGCCAGGTTTGTGGATCACAAAACCCCAAATGGGCACAAGAATGTGTACGTTGTGGGGCACAAAAACCTCACCCGGAACCTGTAGCCCCAGTACACATTAACACACGAACTGTAACATTACCCAATCCTCAACACGGGAACCCAGCTCATCCACAAGCACCACCCGTGGTTAATCGTAATATGGCCATGCATACCTGGAAACCATGGTCGGCAGACACACTCATGGCTCTAATTCAGAATGCCCCAGACCCAGTAGCCAAGCCGGCTGCTTTTAATAGATTTGTGACTCAGTTAATGAATACACATAGAGCAACTTGGCAGGACGGGGAAGATTTGTGTAGACATAAAATGACATTAACTATGTTCAATCAGTTTATGACAGAGATAGGTCCGCATAGACCTGTAGAAGTAGCCGATGCAGACGGCAATCTGACAGCCGGACATGTTAGACATATGGACTCACGAGCACCCTTTCTTGTTAGATTAGAAGCTTTTTGTCAGGCAAAACAGCAAGAGAGAGGATCCACGTCACCCATGAAACAACTGCCAGGGCAGACAGTATCAGACTTTTACTTATCAATGGAAAGTATGATGGCAGATGAAGGAATGGATTTAGCACTGCCAATTACGATCCGAACCTTCAACAGACAGTTTATGGAAGGATTAATTCCACAGATAAGTGAAAGACTGAAAGCCTGCACACCAGAGTGGAGGGCAATTAGAGATAGAGGGTCGTTGTTACAAAAGGCACAAGATATAGAAGCAGACTTAGCAGAAAACAAAAGTCGAAAACATCCGGCAATCAATACGGTTGTAGATCCCCAAGAACCAAGCAGAGGTTCCTATCGCAAACCCCTTACTTGTTATTACTGTAACAAGACTGGCCACATCAGACGCCACTGCAGAAAGAGAATAAGAGATGAAGGAAAGGAGGGTGTTGATTGCCCAGTTAATCAGAGGAGGAACTGGCCCAGGGATAACAATAATGGTGATGTTAGGTGGCAGGGAGATGGTCCACGAGCATGACTCACCCCGATTTTAGAAAGATCCAAAACTAAGATGCTTAAGACCACTATAACGGTTGGTAATAAGAAAATCTCTTGTCTAGTTGATTCAGGAGCTTCACGCTCGTTACTTTCTGATTCTGAACTACTCCCTGAACAAGAATCACCTGACACTTTATTAATAACTGGATATGATGGCATTTTAGCAGACGCCCCGCTCACAAAACCCTTAAAAGTTAAAGTAGGGAACCATATGTTCCTTTCACGTTTTCAGATGGCACTGTCACATTAGCTATAGGCGATAATCAGGAAAACATGGAGATGTGTAATCTGATACAGTATCTGGAGGAGGAGTCGGAACTGCCTGGTCCATCTTCTCCAGACTTAGATCAGATCTTGTCTTCCCTTCCGGAAGAACTATGGGAAAAACATCCAGCAGATGTTGGACTTTTGCCCATACCTCCGGTTACCCTACAGCTGATTCCAGGAGCAGTGCTACCCCAACAAAAACAGTATCTACTCAGTGCACCCCAAGAGGCGGCCATTGAAATGCAGGTCCAATCCTTCTTAAAAAGTGGAGTTCTAAAAGAAGTAAAATCGCCGGCAAATACTCCTTTGTACCCGGTCAAAAAGAAAATGATAACCGGTAGTCCGGTTAAGTATAGGATGGTCCAAGACCTCAGAGCAATCAACAAAATACTAGCCCCGATGACACCTTTGGTACCCAATCCACATACGTTACTGTCACAAATACCCTCAACTAGTATGTACTTTACGGTTATAGATTTAGCGAATGCTTTCTTTTCTGTCGCACTTGCTGAAGAATGCCAACTATGGTTCGCATTTTCAATAAAAAAACGACAACTAACCTGGACACGCCTACCTTAGGGTATGGCGCATTCACCTACCTTATAT